>NC_052315.1:34658051-34785551 GCF_016432855.1 Salvelinus namaycush
AAAAGCAGAAATAGATAAAAAATTCATCACTAACCTTTGATGATCTTCATCAGATGACACTCATAGGACTTCATGTTACACAATACATGTATGTTTTGTTTGATAAAGTTCATATTTATATCCAAAAATCTCAGTTTACATTGGCGCGTTATGTTCAGTAATGTTTTGCTTTCAAAACATCCTGTGATTTTGCAGAGAGCCACATGAAATTACAGAAATACTCATCATAAATGTTGATGAAAATACAAGTGTTATACATGGAATTAAAGATATACTTCTCCTTAATGTAACCGCTGTGTCAGATTTCAAAAAGCTTTACGGAAAAAGCACACCATGCAATAATCTGAGTACAGCGCTCAGACACAAAAACAGGCCATACAGATACCTGCCATGTTGTGGAGTCAGTAAACGTCAGAAATAGCGTTATAAATATTCACTTACCTTTGATGATCTTCATCAGAATGCACTCCCAGGAATCCCAGTTCCACAATAAATGTTTGTTTTGTTCGATAAAGTCCATCATTTAGGTCCAAATACCTCCTTTTTGTTCGCGCGTTTAGTTCACAAATCCAAATTCACGAGGCGCAGGCCAGACGAAAAGTCAAAAAGTTCCATTACAGTTCGTAGAAACATGTCAAACGATGTATAAAATCAATCTTTAGGATGTTTTTATCATAAATATTCAATAATATTCCAACCGGACAATTCGTTTGTCTTTAGAAATTAAAAGGAACGCAGCTACCTCTCAAGGGCACGCGCCTGACTGAGCTCATGGCATTCTGCCAGACCCCTTAGTCAAACAGCTCTTATTCTCTCCCCCTTCACAGTAGAAGCCTGAAACAAGGTTCTAAAGACTGTTGACATCTAGTGGAAGCCTTAGGAAGTGCAATATGACCCCATAGACACTGTATATTGGATAGGCAAAGACTTGAAAACCTACAAATCTCAGATTTCCCACTTCCTGGTTGGATTTTTCTCCGTTTTTTGCCTGCCATATGAGTTCTGTTATACTCACAGACATCATTCAAACAGATTTAGAAACTTCAGAGTGTTTTCTATCCAAATATACTAATAAAATGCAAATCTTAGCTTCTGGGCCTGAGTAGCAGGCTGTTTACTCTGGGCACCTTATTCATCCAAGCTACTCAACTTCTTATGGCTGGGGGCAGTATTAAATGACAGCTTCTGTATTAGTATGTTGTCATGGAAATGGCAGTTGACACTAGATGTATGGAAGTAGGATCTGTATGTTCCCATCACCAAGGTGATTTCACCACGTTGCCACACTGTAAATTCATGTGGTTTCCATGTCAACGGCATCTCATCATCTCTCTGCAAAACATCTCCCACTCACTCCTGCTACTACGACCTCGGGAACGTGTGTGTTTGTGTGTGCGTGTGTGCATGTGTCTCTGTGTGTGTCTCCTTGGGTGGGAGAGAGAGAGACAGATAGCTCTGACCTACTTCCATCTGGACAGTAGATAGCAGATCTGTCTTAGTGCCAGTATGTGCCCCCCCCCCCCCCCCCCCCCCCGCTCCTCTACACACACACACACACACACACACACACACACACACACACACACACACACACACACACACACACACACACACACACACACACACACACACACACACACACACACACACACACACACACACGCATGAGAGAGAGAGAGAGATAAATGAAAGAGAGCAGCAGAGTGGTAGCTGTGATATGGAGGTCTTTGAGTAGTCAGTCAGTGATTGGTGATCTGTGAATCGTCTAGTCATTACAAATATATAGTCCTCCTGTCACTAGAGACAGTACACTGGTCCATGTGGAACTGAACATGACAGACCTGCTTTGCTGTTTTTTGCTGTTTTTTAAGGATGATTTGCATATCCAGCATATTGTTTTTTAAGGGTGATTTGCATATCCGGCATGCTGTTTTTTAAGGATGATTTGCATATCCGGCATGTTGTTTTTTAAGGATGATTTGCATATCCGGCATGTTGTTTTTTAAGGATGATTTGTATATCCGGCATGTTGTTTTTTCCAAGAGGTTCTATTTTTTGACTAGAAATGTGGAATATTTCTCCTTCTGGTGATGTTTTTGCAGGTGAGTGAATTAATCTGATCCTATACAGTGACAACAATATTAAACTTGAGTATACTGAGCTGATAGCACAGGAGGTTGGTGGCACCGTAATTGGGGGAGGACGGGCTCGTGGTAATGGTTGGAGCGGAATAAGTAGAATGGTATCAAAAACGTTAAACATATGGTTTCCATGTGTTTGATGCCATTCATTTCGCTCCATTCCAGCCATTATTATGAACCGTCCTCCCCTCAGCAGCCTCCTCTGGAGAAATGAATTGGTTATGAAGACGTTCATCTTGGTCATGATGAAGTCCCCACATGCTCTCGTCACACTAGAGGACTCAGGAGTGTACAATGTGTGTTGGGGGGTGAGAGGGGGCAATGGACAGGGGAGAGACAGTAGACAATGTGTGTTGGGGGGTGAGAAGGGGCAATGGACAGGGGAGAGACAGTAGACAATGTGCGTTGGGGGGTGAGAGGGGGCAATGGACAGGGCAGAGACAGTAGACAATGTGTGTTGGGGGGTGAGAAGGGGCAATGGACAGGGGAGAGACAGTAGACAATGTGTGTTGGGGGGTGAAAGGGGGCAATGGACAGGGGAGAGACAGTAGACAATGTGCGTTGGGGGGTGAGAGGGGGCAATGGACAGGGCAGAGACGGTAGACAATGTGTGTTGGGGGGTGAAAGGGGGCAATGGACAGGGGAGAGACAGTAGACAATGTGCGTTGGGGGGTGAGAGGGGGCAATGGACAGGGCAGAGACGGTAGACAATGTGTGTTGGGGGTTGAGAGGGGGCAATGGACAGGGCAGAGACGGTAGACAATGTGTGTTGGGGGGTGAAAGGGGGCAATGGACAGGGGAGAGTTAGTAGACAATGTGTGTTGGGGGGTGAGAGGGGGCAATGGACAGGGGAGAGACAGTAGACAATGTGTGTTGGGGGGTGAGAGGGGGCAATGGACAGGGGAGAGACAGTAGACAATGTGCGTTGGGGGGTGAGAGGGGGCAATGGATAGGGCAGAGACGGTAGACAATGTGTGTTGGGGGGTGAAAGGGGACAATGGACAGGGGAGAGTTAGTAGACAATGTGTGTTGGGGGGTGAGAGGGGGCAATGGACAGGGCAGAGACGGTAGACAATGTGTGTTGGGGGGTGAGAGGGGGCAATGGACAGGGCAGAGACGGTAGACAATGTGTGTTGGGGGGTGAAAGGGGACAATGGACAGGGGAGAGTTAGTAGACAATGTGTGTTGGGGGGTGAGAGGGGGCAATGGACAGGGGAGAGACAGTAGACAATGTGTGTTGGGGGGTGAGAGGGGGCAATGGACAGGGGAGAGACAGTAGACAATGTGCGTTGGGGGGGGAGAGGGGGCAATGGACAGGGCAGAGACGGTAGACAATGTGTGTTGGGGGGTGAAAGGGGACAATGGACAGGGGAGAGTTAGTAGACAATGTGTGTTGGGGGGTGAGAGGGGGCAATGGACAGGGCAGAGACGGTAGACAATGTGTGTTGGGAGGTGAGAGGGGGCAATGGACAGGGCAGAGACGGTAGACAATGTGTGTTGGGGGGTGAAAGGGGGCAATGGACAGGGGAGAGTTAGTAGACAATGTGTGTTGGGGGGTGAGAGGGGGCAATGGACAGGGGAGAGACAGTAGACAATGTGTGTTGGGGGGTGAGAGGGGGCAATGGACAGGGGAGAGACAGTAGACAATGTGCGTTGGGGGGTGAGAGGGGGCAATGGACAGGGCAGAGACGGTAGACAATGTGTGTTGGGGGGTGAAAGGGGGCAATGGACAGGGGAGAGTTAGTAGACAATGTGTGTTGGGGGGTGAGAGGGGGCAATGGACAGGGGAGAGACAGTAGACAATGTGTGTTGGGGGGTGAAAGGGGGCAATGGACAGGGGAGAGACAGTAGACAATGTGCGTTGGGGGGTGAGAGGGGGCAATGGACAGGGCAGAGACGGTAGACAATGTGTGTTGGGGGGTGAAAGGGGGCAATGGACAGGGGAGAGACAGTAGACAATGTGCGTTGGGGGGGTGAGAGGGGGCAATGGACAGGGCAGAGACGGTAGACAATGTGTGTTGGGGGGTGAAAGGGGGCAATGGACAGGGGAGAGACAGTAGACAATGTGCGTTGGGGGGTGAGAGGGGGCAATGGACAGGGCAGAGACGGTAGACAATGTGTGTTGGGGGGTGAAAGGGGGCAATGGACAGGGGAGAGACAGTAGACAATGTGCGTTGGGGGGGTGAGAGGGGGCAATGGACAGGGCAGAGACGGTAGACAATGTGTGTTGGGGGGTGAAAGGGGGCAATGGACAGGGGAGAGACAGTAGACAATGTGCGTTGGGGGGTGAGAGGGGGCAATGGACAGGGCAGAGACGGTAGACAATGTGTGTTGGGGGGTGAAAGGGGGCAATGGACAGGGGAGAGACAGTAGACAATGTGCGTTGGGGGGTGAGAGGGGGCAATGGACAGGGCAGAGACGGTAGACAATGTGTGTTGGGGGGTGAGAGGGGGCAATGGACAGGGCAGAGACGGTAGACAATGTGTGTTGGGGGGTGAAAGGGGGCAATGGACAGGGGAGAGTTAGTAGACAATGTGTGTTGGGGGGTGAGAGGGGGCAATGGACAGGGGAGAGACAGTAGACAATGTGTGTTGGGGGGTGAGAGGGGGCAATGGACAGGGGAGAGACAGTAGACAATGTGCGTTGGGGGGTGAGAGGGGGCAATGGACAGGGCAGAGACGGTAGACAATGTGTGTTGGGGGGTGAAAGGGGGCAATGGACAGGGGAGAGTTAGTAGACAATGTGTGTTGGGGGGTGAGAGGGGGCAATGGACAGGGCAGAGACGGTAGACAATGTGTGTTGGGGGGTGAGAGGGGGCAATGGACAGGGCAGAGACGGTAGACAATGTGTGTTGGGGGGTGAAAGGGGGCAATGGACAGGGGAGAGTTAGTAGACAATGTGTGTTGGGGGGTGAGAGGGGGCAATGGACAGGGGAGAGACAGTAGACAATGTGTGTTGGGGGGTGAGAGGGGGCAATGGACAGGGGAGAGACAGTAGACAATGTGCGTTGGGGGGTGAGAGGGGGCAATGGACAGGGCAGAGACGGTAGACAATGTGTGTTGGGGGGTGAAAGGGGGCAATGGACAGGGGAGAGTTAGTAGACAATGTGTGTGGGGGGGGGAGAGGGGGCAATGGACAGGGGAGAGACAGTAGACAATGTGTGTTGGGGGGTGAAAGGGGGCAATGGACAGGGGAGAGACAGTAGACAATGTGCGTTGGGGGGTGAGAGGGGGCAATGGACAGGGCAGAGACGGTAGACAATGTGTGTTGGGGGGTGAAAGGGGGCAATGGACAGGGCAGAGACGGTAGACAATGTGTGTTGGGGGGTGAAAGGGGGCAATGGACAGGGGAGAGACAGTAGACAATGTGCGTTGGGGGGTGAGAGGGGGCAATGGACAGGGCAGAGACGGTAGACAGATCTGAGAGATATAACCACCCCATGGGGTTCTGCTGAGCTGGCTTTGCTCTGCCTGGCAATTCTGTGATGTTCTAAGCTGTTCTAAGCTGTGTTCAATACTCTAACAGGCTGCTCCAAGGGGACCTTCTCTGCAATTTGTAACTCTGCAGACACTCTCACACACTCTCGCAACCCCCCCCCCCCCCCCCCCCCTTCTCTATCTCTCACACACACACACACACTCACTCACACACAAGCCTCTGCGTCAAACCTTGCTACCGCCATGGTAACCATAGCAACCATGCTGCGTGCTTGAATTAAACATTGCAATACACTTTCTCTAGCGCTCTCTCTCTCTCTCTCTCTCTCTCTCCGTACTTTACATGAATATGCTGACCGGTGATGAAGTGATACTGTATGGACTAGATTAGATCAGATTTCTAGCTGCTCAGTGTAGCAGCGTAGCCAGGCTGTGGTGGCATCCAGATGTTCTGCTGATCTGTTGTTACTCTCCACAGTGGTGCATTGAGACAGGACTGGCTGGTTGACAGTATATTGAATGAGGTGTATTGTATTGTGCAGAGACTGGAAGGTATGCTGCTGTATTTTAACATGTTCAGATGATACAGTGTGTTGGGTGGCGGAGTGCAGCATGGATTTCATAGGCTGTGCGGTGTAATTCTGTGCTGGTGTATTTTAGCTGTGATCATAGGTAGCTGCACATGCGATGCAGCACAGCGGGAGGTATTGCACTGTAGTAGTTGACGCTGTGATGGCATGGGCTATCTGTTTTGAGGGATTGTATTGTAGCATGTTAACAGTGAGCTTTTCTGCTGTTATTTGGATGTGGACTGGATAGTAATAATATGTAGGTGTTTGGTAGTGGTTGTGGACTGGTGCAGCACTAATAGTGAGCTGATTTGTAATAGTTAGTAGGCTTTACAAGGTTCCTCCCGGTTTTTGGAGGTTAGAGGGGATGTGTGTATTCGGACTGGTGTGAGTGGTTTGCTGGTAGTATATCAAGGGATTTCTGAGCTGTGGGATCTACAACTTCTTCCTCTGCCAAGGCCGCATGGCACAATGTACTCCCCACCGAAGTGTTCAGTGGGGTGGTGAGTGTGAGTGTGTTTGTGTGTTTGACGGAGGGAAAGAGAGAGGTACGATGAAGAAGAGTGTGTCTACCCGCAGCCTGAACAAGTCGTCCAGCTTTCCACAGGCTGACCAGGGAAAGGCTGTGAAGACAGGATGGAGCGTTCGGCTGGGCCACACTCGCAGGGCGCTGAGCAGCAGGGCCAAGGAGCCTTCCTCCTCAACTTCATCATCTTCACCCTGCCTTTTCTCCACAGCTCCCCCGCCACCCAAAAGAGCCCCCAGCACCACCTTGACGCTGCGCTCCAAGTCCATGACTGCCGAACTGGAGGAACTGGGTGAGTGTGAGAATACAGATGCAAACATTCACACACATATGTCCCCACTCTGTCTCTCTCTCTCTGTCTCTGTGGCTCTGTCTCTCTCTCTCTCTCTGTCTCTCTATGTGTCTTTGTCTCTCTCTCTCTCTCACTTCACATTTTTCATAAAAATATGCTTCCTGCCTTAACACAATTTAGAGCATCTTTAGCTCTGACAGCATAATCTTGTCTTTCTTCTTAACTCTTGATATTTCCTTTCTCTTTGACTCACTCACTCTCTCTCACACACACACACATCCTGACCCACATTTTCTGTCCTCTCTTTTACCAAGCTTCCGTCCGGAGGAGGAGAGGAGGTGAGTCTGAGTGGAGACCTGTTGAGGCATCTTCATGGCCTCTCTGAGCATCACAGCCTGACACACTGTTCAATATGGATGAAGCACCGGCACGGCGTGGGCACTGAGCTCTGAGTCAGTCAGTCAGAACCTGCTCCTCAAAGATTATAGACTCAGACGCTGTACCCCGTGCCTCTGACCCAGTGGAGGCTGCTGAGGGGAGGACGGCTCATAATAATGGCTGGAACGGAGTAAATGGAATGGCATCAAACCATGTGTTTGATGTATTTTATACCATTCCACTGATTCCGCTCCAGCCGTTACCACAAGCCCGTCCTCCCCAATTAAGGTGCCACCAACCTCCTGTGCTCTAATCCAACATAGTGAAGGTTTCTTTAGTTGTGTGATATGCATGGTGTAACTGTCAATTCTAAATATATTTGAACATGTGTAGACCTGCATGCTTGTGTTGATATTGTGTGGCGATGTGACATTTTCTCATTTCTAGATGTCTGACAGGGACTAGGGGCTGTGCATTGTGTGCAAACACAATTTGTCATGTAGAAAGCATCTGGTCCGTGCATGCTGTGTAGCTGTATTCAGACTGTGTTGTCTGTGTGATCCCTGTACAGAAAGGCTAGATGAGATGCTAGCGCCCCAGGAGCATTTGATGTTACGTTCCCAGCCCCCAGAGGCCGACTACAGAGCTGCTACTGTCAAACAGAGACCTACCGGCAGGAGAATCACATCAGCAGAGATCAGTGTGAGTTCACATACACACACGTGTGCAGAAACACATAGATGCACACTCTCTCTCTCTCCCACGCACGCACGCACACACACACACACACACACATTCACACACACAGCCATTCTGAAACAGAGACCTACAAGCCGCAGAATAATATCAGCATATATACCCTCCCACATACTCATATACCGTACATACTGTTTTGTATAAAATATGCGTCTGAAACCTTTTTGTGAGTGTGTGTGTGTCTGTGTGTGTGTTTCAGTCGCTGTTTGAGAGGCAGGGCATGGCACTACATGGTGGGCTCCACCCAGGGATGGAGAGGGCTCATATGCAGCTGCCTAGAGGGATGTCCAGGACCAAGTCATTCGGTAACACCTTTCACCTTTAGTACAGTACTCAGTCAATAACTTGGCAACTATAGTGCATAATCTCTGTACTCCTTTAGACATTCTAACTCTCTCTGTCCTTTGCCCCCTGACCTCTCCAGGTGCGACTGAGGAGGACCGACTGTCGGCTTTGGCTGGAGAACACCGTTTCCCCCGGAGCTCTTCCATGACTGACAGCCTCCGAGACCACTCCCACTCCCATTCTATCCCGCCCCCTCCCCAGACTGCCCCCCCCCCTCCCCCCTCCCTCTACTACCTGGACACTGGCCCTCCCCCCTCCTTCTGCCCCCCTCCTCCCCCTGCCAGGGGTCAAGGTCAGGGTCATGATCCTGGAGGTCGTTCCAGCTTCAAGCCCTCCTCCCTGGACCTGGACCGGCCCTACGACCCATCGCCCCGCCAGTCCTCCCATCTCGAACGCCAGAAGAAGACAAGGTCAATGATTATTCTACAAGACTCCTCCCACTTACCCGTGGAGCCCACCGACATCCCCCGACCCTCTGCCTCCGCTACACCACCCGAGCGAATTAAAAGGAAAGGACGGGTGATTGACAACCCGTACGCCAATGTGGGCCAGTTTAGTATTGGGTTGTACACGCCCACCAAGCCCCAGCGCAAGAAGAGCCCTCTGGTGAAACAGCTACAGGTAGGTTAAGTTGTTTATTTCTTTATTCTGATTAATAGCTGTTACTGTAGCAAGTGAACAAAGTTTGTTTTGAAGTTGAAGTTTCTAATTACTTGTCATCTCTACCCCTCCAGGTAGAGGACGCTCAGGAGAGAGCCAGCATCGCCTTGGCTGCCGCCCACTCCCGAGAGCCCTCCCCCTCAGGTCGACACCCACACACCCACAGCCACACACACACCAGCCGGGCCGACTACTACCAGCAGCAGTTGATGGTGGAGCGCGAGCGTATGCGTCTCCAGGGAGAGGCCCTGCTACAGGGGAAAGGTCCGTTTGCTGCCGCTATCGCCGGCGCTGTGAAGGACCGAGAGCGCCGTCTAGAGGAACGGAGGAAATCAACAGTCTTCCTGTCGGTGGGGACCATGGAGGGGGGGTCTGGGTCTGTCCCTGAGGCCCCCTCCTACACCACATCTCGCTCCATCGATGAGCGCCTGCTCAGCAGAGAATTTGGCCAGCTGCCACCCCCTGCCCTGGCCCTGCGTCCCTCACCTGGTGGCACTACCTTCATCCACCCACTCACAGGGAAGCCCCTGGATCCTAACTCGCCCCTGGCTCTTGCGCTGGCCGCAAGAGAGCGGGCACTTACCTCCCAGACCCAGTCCCCCGCCAGCAGCCCTGAGCCCAGGACTAAACAGGACAGGGCTGGGGCTGGAAGTCAGGGGGCTTCGCTCTTCATCGACAGCCAGACCAAAGAGCCTCAGCATGGGGACGGGAGTCCGGGGTCGCCCCAGGCTGGAAAACCCCAGTGGGGAGCATCCTCACCCACCTTGCTTCGCCAGGAGATGGAGGGGAGAGTAGAGGAGAGAAAGGAGGAGAGGAGAACGGAGGATAAGAAGAGTTTGTTGATCAGTATCATGGACACATCCCAACAGAAGACGGCTGGACTAATCATGGTCCATGCCACCAGTAACGGCCAGGCAGTGGGGCTGGAACCAGGGCTGGAGCAGACCCCCACCTCCCCAGCCACCGAGCCCAGTAAACCCTCCCTCAATCGGGTTCCATCGCCTAGCCCCTCTGCCTCTCAGCCCCAGGCCCAGCCCCAGGCCCAGCACCCCTCCAGCCCAGCCCAGGCTACCTTGGCCCAGGGCAGTTCAGAGGAAGATGTCGAGCCCTACACAGTGAGCCTACCTCCAGCAATGCTGTCCTCAAGTGATGAGGAGACCAGAGAGGAGCTGAAGAAGATCGGGGTGCTCCCACCTCCGGATGAGTTCGCCAACGGGTTGCTGGCCAAGGCACAAGCACTGGAACAAGCCCAAGCCCAAGCCCAAGCCCAGGGGACCCCTGTACCCCAGTCGAAATCCGTCACCTCCCCCACAACATCTACCACCCCTACTCCCCTCACCCCTTCCACCACCACCCCAACCCCCAGCCTGACCCCCACCTCCAGCCTGACCCCCACCCCGCCTCAGGGCCCTCCTCTCCAGCCTTCCCCCGGAGGAGCAGTCGTCTCAGGGAAGCCCTCGAACCCGGACCAGTCCCATCCTCCAGCCCTGTTGGCTGAGTCTGGTTCAGCAGCAGACTCTGGTGTGGAGGAGGCAGACACACGCAGCTCGAGTGAGAGAGAGCGGGACCACCACCTGGAGACCACCAGCACCGTGTCCACCGTCTCCAGCATGTCCACTCTGTCCTCGGAGAGTGGTGAGCCCGCCGACACACATACCTCCTATGCCGACGGGCAGAGCTTTGTGCTCGACAAGCCACCAGTGCCTCCCAAGCCCAGGCTAAAATCCCACATCGGAGGCAGTAAAGGCCCGGTAACCTTCAGGGACCCGTTGCTGAAGCAGAGCTCTGACAGCGAGCTGTTATCCCAGCAGCAGGCAGCTGCTCTTGCTGCAGCAGCGGCCGGAGGGGCAGGGCTGGGGCATGGAGGCCTGGGGTCTGGAGGCCTTGGGTCTGGAGGCCTGGGGTCAGGCTCTATATCTGGTCTGGTGGGAGGCCCAGGGAGGCCCCGCTACCTCTTCCAGAGGAGGTCCAAGCTGTGGGGGGACCAGATGGAGGCGCGAGGACCCGGGGTGGGGTTAGGGATGGGGAGTCTTGGCAGTCTAGGGGGGTTGGGGCTAGGGCTGGGGGGTGAGGAGGGAGGCAAACCATCGGTGATTGGGGAACTGAGTTCCAGACTGCAGCAGCTGAATAAGGATACCAGGTCTCTGGGGGAGGAGGAGCCACTGGGGGCATCGCTGGACCCTGGGAGGAAGTCCCCTGTGACAGGCGCCAGGTAAGACAGGAGAGAGGGAGGCTAACTGAACATGGCCAAACCAATCCTAGGCTCTATTCAAGTACTTCTGAGATGCATCATTCTTTCTTCCCTTCCTTGAAGTAATTAAGATTAAACAAATAATATTTTGGGTGGATTAAAGCAAGGTTCCATTAGACTACACAGCTTTCACATATCCACTCAGCTGTTCAAAAAGCTTCATATTCAGTTTAAAGGTTAAAAGGATTAAAAAACATCTGTAAATATTACATTATAATTATCACTGCTGGCCTTGTTGTGCATGGTTTGCTCTCTCCCATTATAAAGTATGCCATACCCCCTGCACAGCAAACTGCAGTGGTAAGTAAGAGAGACTGAGGATAGAAGACATGCCTAGCCAATGCTACAATGTTAGCATTAACTTTCCTTAGCAATGCTAATGAAAACAGGCCCTTTCATTAGCAATCCCCATTCCTCTCTGGTACAGCATAGCAATAGCAAGGTGAGATAATAGGATTAGGGTTGAGGTTACGCTTAGACATTTTGGTGTGCAACCTATGGAGTGATTGTATGACACGCCATTTTTGGAGGATTCGTTTTTTCCCCGTTTTTTTTTTCTTTCATTGTTCTACTGAAAGTCCTTTGTATTCCTACAGATGTTACAAGGACACGGATGGGAGTAAACTTTAAGTTTATAGCCACTAGGGTAAACCCAAACTCATTGTATTATTCATTTCCTAACCAGCCTATTAACTAACCCTATGGGAATGAAATAATTTACAGATTTTGTTTATTTTATTTCTCAAACCCCCATCAGTTGTTACCTTGTTTGCATGATCCACTTCCTGACGTTTCGACCAATAAAATTAGACATCAGGCTTACCGTGCACTAACTAATTAATCACTTCCTGTAGAGGACCATAAAACATGACTAAATGTTATTATTAAGCAATAAGGCACAAGGGTTGTGGTATATGGCAATATACCACGACTAAGGGCTATTCTTAGCATGATGCAATGCAGGGTGCCTGGATACAGCCATTAGCCGTGGTATATTGGCCATATACCATAAACCCCCTTGTGCCTTATTGCTATTATAAACTGGTTACCAATGTAATTAGAGCAGTAAAAATACATGTTTTGCAATACCCGTGGTATACGGCTGTCAGCCAATATACCACAGCTGTCAGCCAATCAGCACTCAGGGCTCAAACCACCCAGTTTATAATTCTGTACTGTATGCATGTAGTACTGGATCTCTCTGACACGCCACCACTATAATGTAAAATATATATATTTTCAGTAACTGATTGGAGTTTTAAAGATTCTCTCCAATGTACATTACATTCTTTCATTGACAATTCTAGGTCTAGACTGAGTAAACTTCAGATCATCTCAAATAATTATATGATGTAATCCCGTACAGTATAGAGATTATAGATCACCTGAAACATGCTGAGTTCTAAACTGTTTCCATGGTGACAGCATTGGCCTGCTATTAACAGTAACCTTTGTTGTATCTAGTCAGTAAATCAGCTCTAAATCTCACTCAATAAAAAACTGCGTGTGTGTGTGTGTGTGCATGTATGTGTGTGTGCTTATGTGTGCAGGGTTGGTCGGTTGGTGCAAACAAGGTAACACAGGGCCTGGAGGGATGCACTTCCTGGATGCTTCTTCTCATCTCACGCACATACACACTCTCATCTATGACCCTGCCAGCCCCCACACACACCTCCCTCTCTCCTACGTGCAATGCTCAGCTGGAGTGGGTAAAAGTTGCCTCTAACCACTGATAAAGGATCAATTAATTGTTTTAACTCCAAAATGGTTTAAAGATGGAATCCGCAGTAGGGGAAACAGCGCCACTGTCTGTCCCACCGTCATTGTTACATTTTGGGTTTCTGACAGGCGGAGGTGACAAGCGTCACACAACGTGCTATAATAAGTTACATGTTCTGCTGTTCTATCACCGTGCAATGATATCTGAGGCAATAAAACAGTGTTCGTTGTTTGCAGTAACTTCTTTGTTGTTGTAATATCACAAACAGACGTGGCAGTTTCACCATTAAGGATTCCAGCTTTAAATTCGGATTGGGACTAGGTTAATCTGATCCTAGATCTGTGGTTAGGGTTAACATATACAGTACCTCAACTCCCTCCTTAGATTGCTTTCATCTCTCTCCTCTTTGCCAGCTACCATGTTCACTCCCTCCTTCCACTATGGTCTGCTGGCTGCTTACAGGGATAGTACAACACAAAAATCTTAGTCTGTCAGATACCAAATATACACGAGACTGCAGACTTCTCCTAATGCATATACAATAGCAGGATCTGCACATATATAACATCATCTACACAATATCATCTACATAAATGGCATGAACTACATGACTTTTAGCTCAACTTTTTAGGTATTAAAACATCTGATATATTCTTGGAGTGAACTATCCCTTTAACGTTCAGAGAGATTGGGCTAAATGAATGATCCTGCCCCCTCCCCTCACCTGACAAATCAGCTTCAAACTCAAGCACATCAGCAGAGATACAGTGGGATGAACCGTTGCCTGCTGTTGAAATACTGTCCATTAGTTGTTTTTACTAGTTTGGTCTTACTTATTTTAGTATATTAGATCTTATGTTGATCATGATTGTTTATGATGTATGTAGGTGATAGTGGTTATACAGTATCAAATAGCTTAGATCTAGTTAGTGTAAGGCTCAGTTAACCAACCTTATTAGTAGCATAGTCTTCTTTCAGGAGTCTTCAGATGTATCTCAATAGTCTAAAATGTCTTCCTCTCCTCACCACCTCTCCTTCATCTGTATTGAATTGATCTGAACAGGTGAACGCAACATAGGCGATGGCTTCTTGGAATTCGCTTTCACCTGTCCAGTTCTTTCATATGATGCGGTGACTATGAAGTAAAGAAGGGAAGAGGAAGGTGAATGTGAAGAAAGGAAGTGGTTTTAGGACTATTGAGATGCAGACCTGATGCCTTTGTTTGTCTACTGAGCAGGAGGACCAGTTATGACCACCAGTACCACCCTGACCTGGTTGTGGATAGGAACAGTAGTGGCGGCCTGCGAGCTCGCCTCATCTCTCTCTCCATGAAGCTCAGCAATGTTCTCAGATAAGGTGCTGAGGGACACTACTATTATAGCATTCTATAGAGTAGTTATGGTTAGTCATGTAGCGTATCAGCAAAGCAAATGTGTTAGTTGAATATTTCACCATGTGTTTGAAGTAAGTATCACATCCCGTCAACTCAACCAATCCCAGAGCTGGACTCTGACATTACCTACATTCCCTGTGATGTCAGAGGATAGCGTGATGTCACATGTGTCATGTGACAGAGTGTTTTGATTGGCCCACTCTTCCCTCTCAGTTAATTTGACTAATCTTGACCTTATCCAGTCAAAATCAACCTCCCTGCATCGTCCCGCCCCCAACGTCATCTGATACTTCTATTTCTACAGACTTTCTTTCTGTTCAGTTTAAATGAAGGAAAAGCTCAAATTATGCACATCGTTATTCTCTCTCTCTCTTCCTCCCTCTCTTTTTCACCCACTTCACACAGTTGCAGAACTCATTCGCTTGATTTCTGTGGTGTGTACACTCACTCGGTGTTGCTCCATACATTTATCACCGGTCCATGTCTGTCTCATTCAAATGTATCCATGCCGCCAAAAGTGCTATATGTGTCATTCATTCATCCATTCAATAATGTCCACTCATGCTATGTTGTCATAGCTTTGGCTGGTTCAGAATATCCTGGTTGTCATTTGTTTGAGTTGTGCTCTTTGGTCTTTTCTGATCTTTTATTTATGTTACATATGTTTCTGTTTGATATCAGTGATTGTGTTGGGGATTTCATTAGTCCACTGACGAGTCATCACACACTATAGTATACACTCTATTATAAACTGGGTGGTTCCAGCCCTGAATGCTGATTGGCTGACCATGGGTACGACAAAACATGTATTTTTACTGCTCTAATTATGTTGGTAACCAGTTTATAATAGCAATAAGGCACCTCAGGGGTTTGTGGTATATAGCCAATATATCACGGCTAAGGGCTGTATCCATTCCGCGTTGCGTCATGCGTAAGAACACCCCTTAGCCGTGGTATATTGGTTAATCTGGCCTTATTGCTTAACTCTACTATACAATACTATGAGTCTCCATAATCTGAGTTTAAACTCACAAACACACAGAGTCAGGAGACTCTTGCCATTCATCCTGTTCCTCACTGTTTTATTTTGTTGTTTTTTCTGTTGGTTTGTATTCTTTATCCTTTTATTCGGTGTTTGAGATGTGAATAGTGTGCTCATTTCTCTCTCATGTGGCCTAGTGGACTCATCTGGTTCTGATTTACTCAACTCTGCTGTCGTTGTCATGTCAAAAACACATAAACACAACCACACACCCACACTAACAAACACGGGCACCCTTCATCCACACATACTAACACACACACATACATTGGCTTGACATGGCCAGAGGAGTTGTCTAAAGCAGAGCCAGGTGTGGCTAGCAAGCTACGTCTCATGGACTGATGCTAACATTCTCTCCCATTGCTCTCTCTCTGCTCACCTTGCATGCTCCGCCCCGCTGCTCTGATCTGATTGGTCTAGAACTGACTGTACGCCCAGGAGGGCAAGACGACCGTGTAAGTGCGCATGGAGCTCATGTCATCTCACTCCGCCCATCTCTGTAGCTACCAACCGTCTCACCTCCTAAACCCATGCCACACAGCACTCTCCCAACACACACACAAAGACATACACAAATGCACACGCAATCGCAAGTACACATGGATGTTGGTACTAACTGAAAACACCACCCTGTCCTCCACCACTCCCACACACCTCCCTGCCTGTCCCCAAAACCAACCTACTTCTCCATTTTCCCCCTGAACTCTTCCACCACGCCTCCTCTCCACCCCTCCCTCCCCCTAACCCCTCACTCTTTACATGAATTCCTACTGTGTTGACTTTTCTCCACCTCTCCACCCCTCCCTCCCCTTAACCCCTCACTCTCTCCAGTCATTCCTGCGGTATTGGCTGTTCTTCACCTCTCCACCTCTCCACCCCTCCCTCCCCTTAACCCCTCACTCTCTCCAGTCATTCCTGCGGTATTGGCTGTTCTTCACCTCTCCACCCCTCCCTCCCCTTAACCCCTCACTCTCTCCAGTCATTCCTGCGGTATTGGCTGTTCTTCACCTCTCCACCTCTCCACCCCTCCCTCCCCTTAACCCCTCACTCTCTCCAGTCATTCCTGCGGTATTGGCTGTTCTTCACCTCTCCACCCCTCCCTCCCCTTAACCCCTCACTCTCTCCAGTCATTCCTGCGGTATTGGCTGTTCTTCACCTTTCCACCTCTCCACCCATCCCTCCCCTTAACCCCTCACTCTCTCCAGTCATTTCTGTGGTATTGGCTGTTCTTCACCTCAAAGCCCTCAGGTCTCACACTGTACGGTGCTTTATCTGGGTCAAATACAGACAAATAATCAAACCATTACTATCTAAAGTGATCTAACAGTGTACACAGGGTACAGTCCGGAGTGAGACTCAGGGAAAGCACTGGGATATGGTATAAATACGGTAGTTTGCGCATCATCTACGGTGTGAGGACTAAGCTAGTGTTGTAGCTGCCATAGCTCTCTCCTTTCTTACCCACAGAGCAGACCATTTTTCTCCCATACAGAGCCCTACCTGTTTCTCCTGTAGAGCTATAAAGACATGACCCTTACTCTTACTATATGCATGGTCAGCTTTTTGGACCCAAAATATGCTGACACAAGGAAATCATGTTCACTGCTTTTATTTGTGTGCATGCTTGTGTGTACGGTCAAAGACTGGCCAGGTTTTGAACAATTATCCTTTAACTCTGGCATTTGTTGGAGGTTACATTAGGCTTGTATTATGTTCCTCTGACAGGACAGAACCATAAACACCCTCCACCACATACTCTCATAGCTTCAAATCAGAGCTGTATTTATTGAGGCATAAAATAAATCATTATTTGATCTTGCAGACATTGATTCCGCTTTGATATAACTTTATTAAACAAGCACCATTCGCCAGAGTAGCCTGTTCTCTGGGCCTGCCGAATGAGTAGAGAAAAGACGTAAAGTAGAGAATCACACGCATGCCCACATGAAAAATACTTCCGTTTACTATAGAATACTATAGTACTTCCTATAGAATTATGTAGTGAACTGTAGTATACAGTAGAATACTATACTACACACTCTAGTATCCTTCGATCATGTAGAATACTATAGTACAGACTGCAAAAACACTACAGTAAAAACTACAGTAATGTCCGCAAAAACAATACAGTAATTATTATAGTATATGCTACCGTATTTAATTTGCATATCTCAATTCGTGCCACCCATACTGTAAGGTAGAAACCCATAAGTGAGAAAATGATAATGTTCCCTACATATTATAGAAAAGAGCAGAAGCTCTGAACTATCTGTTCAGACCTCAGTCCTACCTACCTACAGGTTATGGAAAATTTCCTCTTTGAGTATTTTGTCCAGTAGTTTTCCTCAAGGAGATAGCCACCACTGCTATGTCGAAGATAATAAAACAAAAACACTTTAGTAAATACTACAGTAATGTCCGCAAACTAACTACAGTAAATATTACAGTATATTACAGTCTGCAAAGACACTACAGTAAATACTATAGTATATACTACCATTTTTTTTACTTCAGTATTTATTCTATAGTAAATTGTACATACGACAGTGTACTGCAATCATGTACGCAACACTAGAGTAAATACTACAGTGTTCACTGTAGTGTTTTTGAGGACCAAGAATGGCCACTGGTGAAACTGCACCAGTTTCTGGGTCCCCGTCTGTGAGACTGGAGTCTCAGTGGGGTTTAGAATGGACATCAGAGAAACTGAGCGATGGGAGCCAGGGAAATGCTGATGAGGGCTCTATGTCGGAGAGGACATCTTGATTGGCAATAAGACGGAATTAAGTTTCACTAAAGTAATTTATGAAGGAGAGCGGGAAAGGGAGAAAGGGAGTGAGAGATAGAAAGAGATTGATACTCTCAGTGATTGCTCTGTCAGAATGAGCTGGATCCACCAAGTGTTGCTGGATCGTCTTCCACTAGCTAGACAGTATGCAGCTCGCGTTTCTCTTGCACACCATATGCCATCAACTGGATAGATCGAACCGAGAGAGAACAGCGAAAGCGACTACAGAGGGAATTGGTAGATAGAACCCATTTCTGCTCTGTCAGATGTTCTGCCATGTTCCGGTTCTGTAACGTTCCAGTTCCTTAGTGTTCCAATTCAACTGTGTTTTCTGCAGTGTTCCTCTCTCCTGAACCCAAGAAAGGTTGGACCATCTTGTATTCGGCCTTTAAGTCATGTACAAACCAACTGAGTAGTTGAAAACAATGAAGCCTTTGATCTTGCTGTGATTTTAACTAGCTCTCAGTAACGGTCACTAACCCTGCAGCTCCTCAGTGGCTTGATGTTTCAAAGGCTCAACAGATCAAATGGCTCTTTTTACTTGTGTGAAGCTTTATAGATAAAAACACTGTGACATTGTTCTAATATCTCTTTGCCTTTTTCTTTCTCTACATCTCATTGCGCTTACTTTCTCTGTATCTTTCTTTCTCTGTATCCCTCTCACCCTCTTTCCCTCCCTCCCAACCTCCCTCCCTCTCCTTCTCTCTCTCTCTCTCCATCTTTCGCTCTCTCCTCCAGACTTTTCAGCAGTCTAGGAGAGCTCCACACCATTTCCCAGAGAAGCTACGGCACTTCCTACACCATCCGGCCCGGCAGCCGCTACCCCATAACACGCCGAATCCCAAGCCCCGGCTCGGGCTCCCCAGATCGGGGTGACCCCCTAAGTCGACTCCCAGGCTTCGGCTTACCCATTTCGCCCACCACGCCGCCCCACACAATCCTCAAGTCATCCAGCCTCAGCCTGCCCCATGAGCCCAAAGAGGTGCGCTTTGTTATGAGGAGCTCCAGCGCCCGGTCCCGCTCCCCGTCTCCCTCTCCCTCTCACTCTCCTGGGCTGGGCTCACCCCTCCTGGCCCTCAGACCCTTCCACCAGAAGCCCCTCCACCTGTGGAACAAGTACGACGTTGGAGACTGGCTGGAGAGCATCCACCTCGGGGAGCACAGGGCCGGCTTTCAGGAGCATGAGATTGAGGGCTCGCACCTGCCAGCACTCACCAAGGAGGACTTTGCTGAGCTGGGGGTGACGCGGGTGGGACACCGCATGAACATCGAACGAGCACTCAAACAGCTGCTGGAGAGCTGACCCCTGCCCTGAGAGAGAGAGAGAAAGAAAGAGGGAGAGAGAGAGAGGCGGGAAGAAATAGGGAGAGAGAAAAATGGCTAGACCACCCCAGTTTTACACCAACTCCATTTTAGGTCGCTGCTTTTCATTTCTTTTTATTCTGATGTCTCTGAAAGTTTCAGTGATTGCGTTCATATGCAGCTCTCAGCACTGCACTGAATTATGAAGTCCCTCCCCCATCTCACAACCTATCAGATGAGTCCTCTGATAGAGGCACATAAACTCTTTGCAGAACAGAATCTCGCATGAGCGCCGATTAGAACATTTGATTTGTGACTACTTGAGTTGCTCCTTTAGTCACACCTTTAACCTATCCCACAGACCTTTCCTTCGCTGTACCGCTCTTCTTCTCCCTGTCCCTCCATCTCTTTCCCTCCTGTTCGTTTTTTGCCTCTGAAGGATCCCCAGTTTGTGTGAAGAAGAGGAGGATGAATCTCGTTCCAAACGGAAAGTTCAGTTGCCTTTCAGAATATTCTTACAGAGATCAACTACGGTGAACACAGGAGTAAAGATGCAGTACTGACCTAGTATTGACATAGAACTGACATACTGATACAGTACTGACACAGGCCTCTCTCCACTCTGCCTGGCATTGTGTTTAACACTTGTGCCCAGAGACAGAGTTTGGTGTTGGAGACCACGTGGGGAGAACTCATCTATCCTGGGACCGTCTCACGAACTGACTGTGCTATCTATTATATTTGGAGAATGTTTAACCAACACTAGTGGCTTTTTTCATAATCAAAACATTTGCTTTGGGTTTCCAAAGGGAATATTATAAATAGATATAATATAAATGTATTTAAATAGCTTTGAGGGGGGAAAAAACGACAGAACGTTGAAAAAAAGATACGTTATATACAGAGCATCTGACTCCTACTTCTAGACAGAGTACAGAGAGAAAACTGTAACATTTATTCCACCAACAATTTACTTGTTTTTACCAATTATATACATATATATATATATATTTGAAAAAAAGTATATAGATATATAAAAATGAATTTTTTTCATAAAATATACAACTTTACTAAAACTATACATATTCAATATACAACACGCTATTGATTAACTGTCCTTCTATGGTCACTCTTTCCTGAACAGTAGCATGAGAAGTTGCATCACTTCCTGAACAGAAGGTTGTGTTTTGTTTCCGCTTGTTTTCTTGCGGTCTTCCGTCATGCTGAAGGGTATCCCACACAGTGAGGGGTGTGAAACCACAGTTGACCCCATGTTTAAACCCAGTGACCTCAACACATACTCAGATGTAGATATACACAGATAGGGTCTTAATTATCAGTCTGTTGCAGAAGAACTTTCCTGCAACTTTCCTGCACTTGTAGTGTATTTGAGGTTTAAAAAGTATTCTGAAGTTTGTAATTTACACTTTGAAATGTTTTTGTATCAACCTCTACAAAAATGTCCATTAATTATAATATAATAATAATTCACATTTCCTGTTGCTGCAGGATTATTTTCCTGCTGTAGCAAACTGGCTCAAATGAAGATCTTATATATACTGTACACACATGAACATTCACCTGGTCAAACAAATAACACGCTTAGATTCACACACAGACACGCACACAGTCCTCATCCAACCTAAGACCGGTAGCATCATTATCTACATCTGAGACCATGGTTTGGGATAGAGAACGGGATGTCTTAAGAAATCAACAATTGTAATGTGAATAGCTGCTCTCAATGGTTAGAGACAGTGAGTGTCATCCATACACACAACAACACAGTGGTAGATCAATACTCTCTGGGAGAACAACAATGGTTAGAGACAGTGAGTGTCATCCATACACACAACAACACAGTGGTAGATCAATACTCTCTGGGAGAACAACAATGGTGCGTTTAAGAGGGAGCAACATTCTCAATAACGCAGATGTTTTATTTCACCTTTATTTCACCTTTATTTATACGTTTTTTTTCTCATTGAGATAACATCTCTTTTCCTAGAGAGACCTGGTCCAATAGCAGCAAATAGAACTGACATGGTACAACTGTCATGAGCGTCTTATAAAGAACAAACATACTATTATACAAGTTCATTTTTTGCTTTTGTAGGTAAAGAAAATGTAGTATAAGTTTCGCAACAGTGAAGCATGTCTGTTCTCTATAATACATTACTATCTACATTGTTGTTTAATATTGGACTCCTCTGAACATGACCCAGGTGGACTCTACTACCACTAAAACCTTAACTAGTCAACAGTAGCACTGAAACCTTTATGCTCAGTTAAGATCCTTGGCAAAGAGCCGCGCACCAGTCCTATCTATCTTTGTGAAACGTTCCTTTGTATCCATTTAGCAGGTGGTAAATTCAACATTGTGTCAATGTTGTAGGGATAACGCTCACTGTCTCACATTGGACCTCACAGACGATCTCACTCCTGATTCTGGTGACATGCGGGATGTTCTAAATGACACCCTTATCCCTATAGTGCCCTCCATTTTACATTTTGTGGCACTATTTAAGGAAAAGGATATATTTTGGGCCACTACCATACCGTCTGACTCATTTAGGCTTTTGTGTTTATTTGTTATGCCCCCCCCCCCCCTCCATAATGTAGGGGTTGATTGTTGGTTTGTGTTTATTTGTTATGCCCCCCCCCCCCCCTCCATAATGTAGGGGTTGATTGTTGGTTTGTGTTTATTTGTTATGTCCCCCCCCCCCCCTCCATAATGTAGGGGTTGATTGTTGGTTTGTGTTTATTTGTTATGCCCCCCCCCCCCCTCCATAATGTAGGGGTTGATTGTTGGTTTGTGTTTATTTGTTATGCCCCCCCCCCCTCCATAATGTAGGGGTTGATTGTTGGTTTGTGTTTATTTGTTATGGGCCCCCCCCCCTCCATAATGTAGGGGTTGATTGTTGGTTTGTGTTTATTTGTTATGCCCCCCCCCCCTCCATAACGTAGGGGTTGATTGTTGGTTTGTGTTTATTTGTTATGTCCCCCCCCCCTCCATAATGTAGGGGTTGATTGTTGGTTTGTGTTTATTTGTTATGGGCCCCCCCCCCTCCATAATATAGGGGTTGATTGTTGGTTTGTGTTTATTTGTTATGCCCCCCCCCCCTCCATAATGTAGGGGTTGATTGTTGGTTTGTGTTTATTTGTTATGTCCCCCCCCCCTCCATAATATAGGGGTTGATTGTTGGTTTGTGTTTATTTGTTATGTCCCCCCCCCCCCTCCATAATGTAGGGGTTGATTGTTGGTTTGTGTTTATTTGTTATGTCCCCCCCTCCATAATGTAGGGGTTGATTGTTGGTTTGTGTTTATTTGTTTTGCCCCCCCCCCCCCCCCTCCATAATGTATGGGTTGATTGTTGGTTTGTGTTTATTTGTTATGCCCCCCCCCCCCCCATAATGTAGGGGTGGGTTTTGTAGCTCTTGGATTAAGACATTAAGAACTTTTTCTATTCACTCACCTAATCTGAATTTCAGAGTGACCAAGAAAAAGAGAAACTAAAATATTTAAACCTCTCAAAATGACGTACACCCTGTAAATATGAACAAAATACAAATATTTGCTTTTTTATATTAATCAAAAGCAATGTATATATGATAGTTTTCATATACATTTTTGAAAATCAAAAAATATATAGATCTATATATGAATGTTTGGCATATATGCATAGTTAATCACTGAGGGAAAAAGGTGTGATCAGATTGTATTCTTTCTATGAACTCTGAACTAGGAGATGATTTGCACAAAACACGGTGCTAGCAATACAGCCACCATTCGTTACAGCGCATGCAGGCTGTGAAGGGAGGAACCTCTCCTCTGTGTGGTGCGTGTATGTATGTGTGTGTGCGCTAGTTCAAACCCTCGAAGTGAGTCCGCTGTAGCCTTAATACCATCAGAGATTCCTGGCAGTGGCTGTGTCTCAAACACACTCACACGTGGTGCACACACACATTTGCACAAACAGAGACACAGACTGAACTCCAAATCTGTAATCATTATAGGACCCTTTGATATCTATTCATTGATGAGAGAGAGAGAGAGAGAGAGAGAGAGAGAGAGAGAGAGAGAGAGAGAGAGAGAGAGAGAGAGAGAGAGAGAGAGAGAGATCAAAACAATACTGGGGTGCTGAGAGCGATACAGCTTAATCTTTTTTCTTTTTTACATTCTGTCTGTTCCTGTATAGCCCCTGTCTGTGTGTCAGAGACCCTGTCAGCCTTGGGCACTGGGTGGGGTTTGGGCTGTGGTTCAATAGGAGACATAGACACAGACAATTACAGTGTTACCATCTGCCCTACAACACCTCCCTATGACTCTCCTCATGACGAGGTGCACTGGCACTCTCTGCTCCGCGTTTCCATCCTGTTACACACTTTGCTCCCTTTTCCCTTTTCAGACTTTGAGTTTTTTAGGGTATGCTATGAGGTGATTTTGAAGAGGACGACAAAAAAAAGAAACAAAGAGGGAAAAACGTGCCAAAAAATAACAAAAAACTTTCAATGGTGTATTTTTCTTAATAGGACTACCTTAGTTTGGAAGTTGTTGAGCTGTTACTCAGTAATATGGTGCCATCTCCTGGGAATCTTGAGAACTACAGACATTCATTTAGCTTCTCCACTGTGTGTGCACAACCTTTTTGGAGTGGAACTCCAGTCGTTTTTATGTTTTGTAAAGGAATATATATATATCCTGAAAAATGACCAGATTTTATGAGCTTTGCATTATTACCATTTCTATATCTATTTTGAGACAAGGTATCAAAGTATTGCTTGGTTTAAATGTGATGAAGGTTGTTGTATAGCTTGTCTAACTGATGCTGAGAGATGCTGACATGGGTTTAAACACACAGCTCATATATACACACATGCTGTACACACGCACACGCCGGCATGCACATGCGCTCACACACACACAGTGCAGTTTGGACTCCAGTTGCTTTCCTGGTTAGAAAACACGTCAGTAACAGAGAACCTAGTTGGACCCCTTAGTAGGTTTACCACAGGTAGCCTATACAGATGCAAACCCATGCTGCGGGACACAGAAAGGTGAGGCAGACACTTCATTCACACCAATGAGTTTCTCTGTACGGTCGACTTCATCTTCTTTTCTAATCAACAAAGCACAATCTACACGGTGAGAGGGGATCTGGTAGACCCACCACTGGATCTAGTGATCTTATCATCATTCAAAGGGTTTTTCTTTCATTGTTGATTTTCTCCTTGTTTGCACTGTGAAGTTTAACATGGTGGATCTATCACAGGCTATGTCTGGGCCTTGCCTGGCCCATCTAAACCTCCCCTCCTCTTGATCCCCCAGGCATCCCGGCTCTCTATCTTCCTCAAAGACACTGAACTCCACACAGAACTGTAGCCTGGCTGAAACTAATGATGAACACTGGATTAATGACAACCTCAGTAGATTCATATTATTCAGTAGTTTAGCATTGTTGGATTAATCCTGACAGCATATACAGTATGTGTCAAATGTGTTAGGAGGTGAAAATGTGAAAGGTCAGATTGCTAGCTAACTAGAATAAAATAGTAGCGTTCACTTTGGTGCTATAGATGTACAGATTTTTGCTAGACAGTGTTACTGTGACTATTGGTGAGGCCAGGATTTTAATATACAGTTCTGTGTAATCTCAGATACAGGAAGGGCATACTCAAGTGTAAATGTTTTTGCTGTTGAAATTAAAATAGCCTCATTAGTCTGCAGAGAGGGAGATATAGGTTACCTGCCTCTAACTAGCATCTGAAGGTGAAGATGGGGAGCAACCATGTCTACTCCCAAACACAACGCGCTGAAAGAGGTCAGGGCAGAAGCGGGCAGACAGACTGGAAAATAAGACAGAATACAGTGGCCACTGGCCATTGAGTAGATTTCTGGAAAATAACAATAATGGAAACAAAACACACTTTATGGTCAGTCCCACCATTTACAAGATCAGTTGAACCCTTTTCACCCAAAGGCACGGGTCTCTTATCATCCATAAGGGAACAGATAGGGAAGGGAGGCAGGGTAGTGAGGCTTAGGCAGGTCCACAGCTGTGATAGCTCCACCACAAAGATATATGTTTGTTATATTATGTAATAAATTTATAATTAAAAACATGAGTCCTGTGTATCAGCTCCTCATTGGTCTCACTGCTGAGATCTACTTTGGCCAGAGCTTTAGATGTGCCAACTGCCATGTCAGTTGTGACCTGAGTCTTTCCCAAGGAAAACTGAGGCCCTCTGCTGGAGAATTGCTGCTGTGTGACTCTATAGTTTGACAGTAATCAGTACAGAATTTCCAAATAATTTATTGTGTACATTTGAGCTGTGATTATAAAACGTTTATTTCTTAAGGGGGTTGAAATTCCACTAATAACCAGGGTTAACACCCTGAGGGAAGCACACCAAACAGACATAGTATGTCTTGAAACTATCCTTTTTTTAATCACAGTTCATAGGATATCATACATATTTTTTTAAATATGGATTTTCCACAGAGAACATTAAGGGCTCTACTCAATCCATATTGCAAGAGTTCAGAGTGATTTAAATGTGAAGGCAATCTAACACTTCAGTGACATAGATAGAATACAGTCGTTAAGAGTTCTATTACACCTAGATCGTGAACCTCTCAGAAGTGGTCATTCATTGTAGTTCTGAGCTATCTTCAGTGCTTCTGCAACACTTCCAGTTGACTAACATCATATATACACACGTATATCTAACTTGTACATTGATCGATAACTGCACTGGAATGAATTACTGGTGACATTGATGCAGCCTTGCCATGTCAGGTAGCAAGTATTGAGGATTGAAACCACACTGAAATAACATCTAACAATCGCTAGTGCCATCACATGGTTACAAAGTACAGTCATTGTTTAAAATACATTAAAAGACATGACATAAAAGCTCTGGCTTTACATTGTAGCACTTAAGAGCAACGACAGCAGCCTTTACATACATGTACCCCACATTGTACAAATCCTCATACACATGCCCCATGTGGTTAAAGCCTCAGAGAGCAAAAGCTGATGACAAAATCACGAGTGGCAAAGAGAGTTCACATTCACAGTTTCACTTTGCTCTCCAAAAATAGCCCAAATAGGAATGATACGTATTGTGTGCCCCACATTTTACAACGCTTCACATTCTAGTTCACCTCAAATAACAAGCCTGCTTCACACACTTTGGCAGACATTTCACCTGCCTGACAACATGTATCCTACAGTATGTTTGTTCTCACATCAATAGATTTCCCCAGTTCTCACAGGTCACTATTATTATATAGGTCAAAGGTTAGCATTTCCATAGCATCAGTCCCACAGAAGCATGGCTCTCCCATGGCATAAAATACACACATGAGGAGAATGTAAGGATAACATGTCCACAAAGTGAGAATAACATGAATATAACATATCCACAACGTCAGGTATTCAGGAGCAAGGCTCTCCCATGGTAGAGTAGTAGAACGATAACATATCCCCAGTGTCCATAGCTGCACTGTAGTCCAAATCAGAGCTTGTGTTCACAACGTCAGTATAATGTAAAGATAACATGAGGATAATGTATCCACATCAACATCCAGTCAGACAGACTCCGGGCTCTCTGGTTTCAGTCCCTCCTGAGCCGTCTGTAACGACAAATCCTTGTTCTGCTCCAGCTCAAAGTTCTGCAGGTCGGGGATGAACAAAAAATACATCATAATAATTATAATACATTTATTTTATATTGCGCTTTTCATACAGAATCACACAAGCCGCTTAAAAAAAAAAAAAAAAAATTCAGGGAGCTGGTTGTCGATGGGAAATGGTCTTCCGCAGATAGAGGATGATGGGGCGGCAGGTAACCTAGTGGTTAGAGCGTTGGGCCAGTAACCGAAAGGATGCTAGATCGAATCCCCAAGCTGACAAGGTAAAAATCTGTCGTTCTGCGTAGGCCGTCATTGTAAATAAGAATTTGTTCTTAACTGACTTGTCTAGTTAAATAAAGGTTACATGATGCAGTTCAGGAAAGGAATAGCTTGAGTGCACAGTCATTTAGGGCTCTATTCAATCTGTATCACTGAAGCGTTAGATTGTTCGCTAAAAATGTAAAAGGTCATTTCTCATTGAGCCGACATATGCAGCGACTGCGGGAACATTGCTTTTAATTATAAATTGCGCTAGAAAGCGGATCTTCAGCACTACGGATTGAATAGAACCCTTAGACTCTAAAATGGACCTCCAGTAGCTGTGTATTACACATTATCTGCAGGCTGTTGACTTTTGCCCATCACTACCCCAGCCTCTGCCTCTTTTAGGTTCTGCTCCATACCCCTAGCTTGGCTATGATCAGATTCAATACCTGAGCACTTCCTTGGGTGTGGAGCACCCTGAAGATCAGAGCCTAAATGCTAAGACCAAATGTATTATCATTCACATTTTCTGTTCAATGAAATATGATGTGCGCCGAATACATTAATTCTAATGACAGAGCAACTGTCAGTCAAATAGCTGCAGGTAACTCTGGAGAGTGAAAAAGCAAAATAAATAAGAGGGGATATATTATCAGAGTGCTTATATCCAGAGGCAAACATGTACCTCTAGCTCCCGCATCACTTCATCCATGAAGTCACTAGAGTTCTGCTTGTAAGACATCGCCATCTTGATCGTTTCTTTAAACATCTAGGATACATTTTCAGAACACAGAACTTTTGTTCGCTTTTTTTGTTAAGCATGGGAATACAGTATACAGACAGAGTATATGGTGTGTAATTAAGGAGGTCAGTGTTGTCCATCCTCACCTTGACCACATTGGTCCCATCAGCAGCTGATACAAAGTACAAAGGAAGTCCCTGCTTCTTGGCAAAGTTAAAGTTCCTCTGGGTCACCTTCATATCAGCTGCAAACAACAGAGACAACCGAGTAAAAAAGAAAGGGGGAAGGAAATAAAAGATTAAAGAATAAGACTGTCTGGCTGGACTCACCATCTATCTTGTTAGCCACCACCACACAGGGGATCTCAGGCCTGTACTCTCTCAGCTCTGTGTACCAGTTGGTCAGGTTCTTATAGGTGATCTTCCTCTGCACGTCAAACACCTAACAAACCCAGGTACAGTCAATGATACAGGCTATGACATAAGTGCAAGCCTTGTAGTAGTTTCGTCTTAGAATCTAGCATGAAGTCTTACCATGATACAGGCGTGAGCTTTGTGGTAGTACGAGGGATGCATGCTCTGGAACCGCTCCTGTCCAGCAGTATCCCAGAAGTCTTTGGGGCAGACATAATCACAAACACAGCTGAAGGCAACCAAACAGATAGCATGGCAACCAGATAACAACAGGATTATGGTTTACAGCAATAACAGATCGGTTTACTTAAAACCAGCTGACTATTTTATAGCCTTAACAACTCATCAGTCTAAACCAGACATTTTGATAAGGAAACCATTCATAAACATACCTACTAATACAGCCTTTCTGTCAATGGTGGTATTGTATTTGTAGAGTGTCAGAGCATAGGTTGACAGCTGCTGGGGACGACTGGAGAACAAGTTAAGGAATAGAATAAACAACATTGTTAACTATCTGTACTGTAGCTACAGCATATGGTAACATTGCTGGTCAAAAGGCATGACGGCATGCTGGATGACCGACCAGTTACAAGCCAAATCGGTCACTGCATGAAGGCATTGGGTTTCTCTCCATTTACTGCTATCAACATTTGGCAACACTTAACTACATCAACCCAAAATATTGATGAATGTCTTCATGTGACACTCAAAAACCAATTACAAAGGGAATAGATGAGAAAGGATACTATCCGTCAATCAGGAACCTCTCCATCAACCTGAAAGACAACAAGAGGCAGGTGTTTAACATCTCCTGGGTCACAAAAAGTATGCACTATCATCTTTGAGGTGAAATTGCAGTGACAAGAGGTAGCTGGCATGCTCCCCATCTCCGTACTTAGATTTTCCCACTGCACTGTCCCCAAGGCAGATGATCTTCACTTGTTCATCTGCATCATATTTATCTTGGTCCAGTTCAGGAATGCCATTGGCGTCGCTTGCCATCCTTCCTTCAGGATGGGGAAATCAGCTGCGTCGCACAGCGGCTTAGTTAGCTAACTACCTAGTTAGAAGTTAACTTTAGCTAGGAACAAGGCGACTGACTGCACTTAGTTTGTGATTACACTAACGCTAGCTAGCTCATGAGCTAGCTAAATTAAACCGCTTAACGTTACCGCGACACACATTTGCATGTAACTGTTAAGTTATTCACTTAAAATATGACTCAACCCCAGTCATATGTCTAAACTAACTTATTAGCTAAGCTAGCGAAACGGGTAACGTTATGTTTTCAACAAGTTGGTTATCTAGCCAGTGGCTAACGTTACTTGAATTATCTAACTAGTTAACTGTAGCTAATGCTTAACGTTACATCCAGTCAGGGACATTTGATATATTTGGCTAGCTATATCTAACAACCTTATTTAGCTGTCAAATGTCTAGCAAAATAAGCATCAAAACATTAACGTAGCTATCAATGGAAAAACGTCAAAACATTGTAGCTAGTTAGCTAGCATGTTCTTGTAACAACAGCTTCGATAGAGAATGTATGTTTCTATGCAACACAGACGCGTGAAGGCCCCCTTTTTAACGTGGCTGTTCCTATTATTGCCTGAAAATATATCTCCATGTTCTTGTAGCAACGGCTTCCATAGAGAAAGTCTGTTTCTATGCAACGCTGACGCTTGAAGGCCCACTTTCTTTTAACGATGCTGTTCCTATTATTGGCTGAAAATATAACTTGGTCGCCAACGTTCCTATAATACCTCATTATACCGCAGCGTTGTCGAATTCTCGTTTCTGATTGGCTAGATTATGTTGCAAAGAAGCAAAAAGGAAGGGACCAGTCGTTGGGGACCTACGTGAATTTGCCCAATAGAAACTCGTTTTCAAACCGTTTGGACTAACGATTACACCCATGATTTATATTTCAATGAGTGAAAAAAGTGCATTCATTGTCATTGTTGAAAATGTCTTTATTGATTGATTACCACATTTTGACAAGTTGGCTATTTTAGATGACATCAAAGTGAGTGAACATAAGTCATTTAGTTGTGAAAATCATGTCAGATCAATGTGATATCAAACCACATCTTTGGTATTGGAAAAAATTATAATACTAGATATTTCATATTAGTTGTAATACTGAAAGTGGTCACAAACCTTTGGCCTGATATCAAACTTTGAATCTCATGTGGTAAAATATGTGCACCTTAAAACAGAAACGTATCCTGTTGAAAAGTGATAACTGAAGTATAAATACAGTACTGTACACCCCCCCCCCCAATATGTGATTGTCAGGTTAGCTTGTCAGCATCATTTTACTCAATGCAGCATACGCAATACATAGCAATAAGGCACAAGAAACTGCTTTCTTCAGTGCAGAGCAGTTTGATGCTGCTTTATTTATTGCTGGGATAAGGGGGTGTAGGAAATGGAAGGAGAAGAAGGAGGGAGGCAAGTTCCTATTACACCACGTCCACGATGAGTGGAGCGATGAACTCGGAATGATGAATTCTGAAAGTGAAGCTTTGAGGTTTGATCCTGGTGAAGGTCACCTACCAATGGAAGACTGGCAGTTAGGACACTACCGATGCAACAGTGGGTAGAAAAACACTTTGTAGAAGAGATTTTCATATTTTTTATTTTAAGATGTTAATCATTGCATAACAGTAATATAAGAGTGATATGGGTATGATGAGGTGACTTGCCTGGTCAGGGTGGTGTGATCCGGGGCCTGGTTTCATGGTGGTGTCTCCAGGCATGCTGTTGCATCCTGTCATGCTGTAGTGGGGGGGCTTGTGTTTGTAGGTGCAGGGGTCCACCACTCTGTATGTCCCTGGGCCAGGGACAGGTGAAAACACAGGGAAGAAGTGTGAGGGAAGATAAAATGAACAATAGGCCTATTAACTCAATCTGTTAATTTTCGATAAAGAGGACAGGTGAGATTTCCATTTGGAAGAGTCTGTGTTCGACATGTCAGATCTACCTTCTGCAGGTCCTCGTGGAAACTGCCTATCTTGCTGAGTCCTCGGAGGGAGAAGTTAGGGATGGAGGTTTTGTTGACGGTGGCAGGCCCCAGCACAGAGGGCAGCATGTAAGCAGCAGGGCCTGAGAGAAAGGACACATTCACATTCCGTAAGTACACCAACATTCTATTCCACAGTTCTAACACATTATCTCAGTCTTCATCGAACAGTCTCCTTCGATCACATTCTAAAATTCTACAGCCAGCATTCTAATCCATGTCTCTAAAAGCCACAGTGTTGGACTGTTATCATTATTGAAGAGGATGTTACCTGGGGTCTGGTCGTTGCGGAAGCCTTTGCTCCAAGCAGACAGGGAATAGGCAGGGCCAGAGTAATATGCAGACTGCACTGACCTCTCAGGGGAGTAGCGACCTGAAACATCGAACAGACAGTAAGAACACAGTTTCATATTGTATGTCTTGAGTCTGTATGTGTGTGTAATTTCTGAGAGACATTGTGTGAGTTTTGAGCATGCTTGTGTGTGTGTGTGTACTCGCAAGTGTCTGTGTGTTACTGACCAGGCCCAGGGGTTTGGAACAGCTAGGGGTCTTTTGGGCGGCTGTAGAGGAGTATGAAGGGGTCCCGTCATGTCCAACCCTGGTGATGTTGGAGGGAACCAAGTACCCCGGCCCGGGGGAGCAGTCTGAGCTGAGCTGGTGGTGGCGCATCCCAAAACTGAACGCCGGCCCTTTCAGCATCCTGGGGTGAAAGATGTGATTTCGGATCAATATTCAATAACAATGTTCTCCAGAGAAACAGCTTGCATGGTGTGTTCATTTTAACATCTCGTCTGCACTTGAATGAAAATGTGCCTGTGCCTTGAGTGTTCAGAATACATCAAAGTCAACTCTCATCTAACAGTGGCTTTGGCATCAGTAAAACATTTGACATCCAAACCTTTATAATGTGACAAGTACATAATTATGTCTAGGCTTCATTGAGACAATAATAAACCTGTTTACTGTCGCCTCTCTATCAAACTCACTTTAATGTGCCTAATTTCCATGTGGTTTAGGGTCTGAGTAGCAGGCTGAAGGCTTTTAAATGATGATTAATGAAAAACTGAAAAACAAAACCTTTGTGGAAAATTAAGGATCAGGAGGTTAAATATCATCAAATAAATGTATCAGCATTCAGATTATTGAGTATGGCCAAAACGCAGTTATGGCCTTTAGAAATGTTCTCTCCAGCCACTCACTTTTAAGTGATTTTATGCCTTATCCATGGCTATCAATTTACACAGTTCCTGGATAAAGGTGTCAATGTTACTCTAGAGAGCACTAAAGAAAAGTGGGAAAGAGAGAGATGGAGATATATAGCTAGAAAGACATATGTAAAAAGAGAAAGAGAGAGAGAAACTACTCAAAGTGTCCCCCAAAAAGCCAGCTCTTTAATAGTGGTGCATTAAATAATTGAACCCCCCCCCCTAGTAGTGAAATATGATTGGCTATACAGACACTGGCTCCAGACCCCTTCAAAGCATGAATATCTACATCACTTGTGGTTTGGTGCTCATCTATCTGAACAGCTGAGCACAGATTCCAATCTCTCTGGTCCCTACATAGTTTTGGGTTATTGATGCTCGAGTCTGATGCTAAACCGTGATAAGCTGTGAGACGTAGTCAATAAAGGTTAGAGGCTGTGACCGGGCGTTCTATTAAACAGCCCTCCATGCCTGTCCAACCTCTCGCTCTAAAGACATCTGAGTCTCTGTCTGAATCCCATTACTCTTTCTAATTAAAAACTTCACCCCGTAGCACTCCCCTCCGGGGCCAATAGTCCCAGGACCTCTGAACTGGCCCCTGCCGTAGCGCGCTGCTTTCATTAGATTAAACACAATAATGAGAAAATCTTTTATCTTTGCATATAATTAAGGATCAGATGAAGGACATGTTGATCGATGGCAGGGAGTGACAGGTTAGTAAAAATCTTAGAGCTGCCGATGAGGTCCTGCCAGTGATCAATAGAAAATGTCCAGCTCAGATTGGAGTGCATGGATAGGCTGTCGTCACAGCAACGGGACGTTGTCAATACTAACAACTAGTTAAATCTCTCATACTGCAGACATGGATGGAGTCCTCTATCTGAGGGTGTGTGTGAGTGGGGGAGAGGCTCTGTGAGTGTGTTTAATCGTAACCCTAATTCAACAAATCAACGTCTACATAAGAAATCACTTAGATTGTTCTGCTGTTTTAGTTCCGGGCTGGAATAAAAGCCGGCACACCCTGCAGCTCTCCAGGACCAGGGTTGGTGATCACTTTTTTTAATCGACTGTTTCTCTTCCCAGTCACTGGAGGGCAGGGTCGTCCTATATGAAAGGGAGGCTCATTTTAGGCAGACAGTGTGTGAGACTGAGGAACACTTTAGAATCGTGTGTTGCTTGCTGTATTGTGCTTATATTAAGGTGTAATGTTTCACTATAACCAAAATATGAATCAAAACAAATATTTTACATCAAATCTGAATCTGTTAGATTTTTTGACCACAGTGGCTCTGTGTGGCTCCATTGGTGAAGAATGGCACTTGCAATGTCAGGGTTGTGGGTTCAATTCCCATGTTTGACCGGTACGAATCAAAATGTATGCACTCACTACTGTGAGTTGCTCTGGATAAGAGCATCTGCTAAATAACTAAAATGTCACACAAAAAAGTCAATCAGGTTGTAAAATAAATCTTTGCCAGGATCTACAACTTCTGTTTTAGTTTTCTACATAGTGTTTAACTATAACATGCAAGAACGAGCTATCCAAAAAACGGATTGTTGTTTTGTTTTTACACAAGTTGTTGTTTTTCTCCAAAAATGTTTTTATGTAGTGTATTTGTAATTGAGACAACATGAGAAGACGAGAGATATTCCGAGGTGTTGCCATGGTATTGGTTGTGTATGTTTGAGGAGATTGGAGAGAATGGGCCAGTATTGACAACACTTCACTCCTCTTTCATACACAGACACAAAGCCACTGTCACATGACTGAGGTTTTGGCAATTTGTCTGATTGCAACATACGGTGGGCCTCTTGCTTCCAGAGTAAACACAGACAGACAGACAGACCACTTTGAATGTAATCATACATTAAACAAGTGTGCTTGGAAACAGAGAGATACATTGTAATATTATTATTTTTAGTATCTATCCCTCTCTTTTGACAGTGAACTTGACAGTGTGAGCCTCTACCCACTTATCTGGGATGACTAATGCTAGTCAATTACAGTGCTGGTGATTCCTACGGTGTTCTCAAGTACTGTTAGAGCTGCCATAGTAAAACAGTTCAGCACCTCTATGTCCCCCTGTCTCACACACACACACACACACATACACACAGTCTTGTACAGCTAGGTAACCTTGTGGGGAGACACAATTCAGTCCCATTCAAAATTGTGTTTTTCCCTAACCCTTAACCCTAATCCTAACCCAAACTCTTACCTTAACACTAACCCTAACCTTAACCCTGACCTTATCCCAAAAACCTAACCTTAACCCTAACCCTAACACTAATTCTCACCTCAACCCTAAACCCCCTAGAAATAGCATTTAACCTTGTGAGGACCAACAAAATGTCCCCAGTTGGTCACATTTTTGTTTGTTTACTATTCTTGTGGGGACATCTGGTACCTACAAGAATAGTTAAACATGTCCAAACACACACACTCTCTCTTAACCTACATTACCAACTACAGCCAAACTGTCACTGCTCATAATTGGGTCTCACTGTCGGGACAGAAATCAGCCTCACTGTTCAGACTAAAACTGAAACATCCCTCATTCATTCATTCCTCATCTGTCCCCCATCCCCTGGTGAGTTTGGTGTGTGTGTGTGTCTCTCTCTGTGTGTGTGTGTGTGTGTGTGTGTGTGTGTGTGTGTGTGTGTGTGTGTGTGTGTGTGTGTGTGTGTGTGTGTGTGTGTGTGTGTGTGTGTGTGTGTGTGTGTGTGTGTGTGTGTGTGTGTGTGTGTGACAGTGGTAGCCTGGGGGCCTGGTTGCTGTTGACAGGTACGAGCGTTTCTGATTTGAGGAGAGCCGTCACCCAGACGACTGCAGCTGCCTCCCCAAGTGACACCTCCCTGTTACCAGGGGGATTAGGGTGTGTGTGTGTGTGTGTGTGTGTGTGTGTGTGTGTGTGTGTGTGTGTGTGTGTGTGTGTGTGTGTGTGTGTGTGTGTGTGTGTGTGTGTGTGGAGAAGTTCTCAAGATAGGGAAAGTTTCCCTGATGAGGTGACAGGTCCTCACACTGTACAGCCAACCAAAGGATACAGAAGAAGAGGGAGGAGAAGAGGTAGAGGGGAGAGAGGAGGAGAGAGAGAGAGGGATGCTCCCTGGTCACCAATTTAGGCCCAGCCATGGCATCCTGCAGCACACACACAATGCCAATACAAGCCAACCCATATACAATATGAGCCAAGCTCCATCCCATGAGCAGCTGAGCATGCCACGGCAGCATGCGGTCGTTGAGTTTGCCTTTCTCTAGATGTGTGTGTATTTGTGTCCATCCATCCACCACCCATGCACCCGCATGTGAGTCTGCCCAGTGTGAGTGCTGTGTATATCACGCTCTGCCCTATCTAATTTCATTAATGTGATCTCCTGTCCATCCCCCTGATGTCTTAACTGCCATTATTTGTGGTTCCCTTCAAATAAAGTCCAGGCTATAAATTGTGTTCTGTGGAAATTGAGATATAAACGCCACCCTGCATTACAGTCTAATATTCTGCCATTTAATTAACTGAAAGCTACACTGACATTTATTGGATTGCAAGTTACTTGTTAATGGCAATACATTGAGAAACCCCCCAAAAATATCATTGCTTATTTTACATCAATAACTTGTGGACCTTTAGCTAATGATTATTCATTACAGCCCTATGGGGACTGTCTCGTTATGGGGAGGGAAAGTGAATGAAGAATTTAAAGATTTAAGTGGCTAGTGTCTGTTTCTCTGCGTCTACAGAAAAAAGGTTCCCCAGCTGTCCCCATAGTATAACCCTTTTTGGTTACAGGTAGAAAGAACCCTTTTGGGTTCCATGTAGAACCATCTGTGAGATGGGTTCTCCATGGAACCCAAAATTATTCTACCTAGAACCAAAAGGGTCAACCTGGAACCAAAAGGGGTTCTTCAAAGTGTTCTCAGATGGGGACAGCCAGAAACCATTTTAGGTTTTCAATTCAAAGGGACTTTATTGGCATGGGAAACAATGTTTGCATTGCCAAAACAAGTGAAATAAAGAATAACAAATTAACAGGTAACATTACACACACAAAAGTTTCAAAAGAGAAAGACTTTTGACATTTTGTATTAATATTAACTACTGTATGTACAGTGTTGTTACAATGTGCGAATAGTAGAAGTACAAATGGCAGGGGAAAATAAATAATCAGATATTATTCAAATATAGGTTTCATTTACTTGTGTTTCAGCGCCACTGGTTGCCCTTTTCTTATTGCAACAGGTCACACATTTTGTTGCGATGATTACAAACTGCTGTATTTGACAATATGTATATACAGTCCCAGTCAAAAGTTTGGACACACCTACTCATTCAATGTTTTTTCTTTATTTTTACTATTTTCTACATTGTAGAATAATAGTGAAGACATCAAAACTATGAAATAACACATATGGAACCAAAAAAGTATTAAACACATCTAAATATATTTCATATTTTAGATTTTAGATTCTTCAAAGTAGCCACCCTTTGCCTTGATGACAGCTTTGTACACTCTTGGCATTTTCTCAACAAGCTTCACCTGGAATGCTTTTCCAACAGTCTTGAAGGAGTTCCCACATATGCTGAGCATTTATTGGCTGCTTTTCCTTTACTTTGCGGTCCAACTCATCCGAAACCATCTCAATTGGGTTGAGGTTGGGTGATTGTGGAGGCCACTCTCCTTCTTGGTCAAATAGCCCTCACACACTTTGGAGGTGTGTTGGGTCATTGTCCTGTTGAAAAACAAATGATAATGACAAATGACTAAGCGCAAACCAGATGGGATGGCTTATCAGTGCAGAATGCTGTGGTAACCATGCTGGTTAAGTCTGCCTTGAATTGTAAATAAATCACAGACAGTGTCACCAGCAAAGCACCCCCACACCATCCCACCTCCTCCTCCATGCTTCACGATGGGAACCACACATGCAGAGATCATCCGTTCACCTACTCTGCATCTCACAAAGACACGGCAGTTGGAACCAGAAATCTCAAATTTGGACTCATCAGACCAGAGGACAGATTTCCAACAGTCTAATGTCCATTGCTTGTGTTTCTAGGCCCAAGCAAGTCTCTTCTTATTATTGGTGTCCTTTAGTAGTGGTTTCTTTGCAGCAATTCGAACATGGCCTGATTCACGCAGTCTCCTCCTAACAGTTGATGTTGAGATGTGTCTGTTACTTGACCTCTGTGAAGCATTTATTTGGTCTGCAATTTCTGAGGCTGGTAACTCTAATGAACTTATCCTCTGCAGGAGTGGTAACTCTGAGTCTTCTTTTCCTGTGGCGGTCCTCATTTTTTTGGTTACTACATTATTCCATGTGTTATTTCATAGTTTTGATGTCTTCACTATTATTCTACAATGTAGAAAATAGGAAAAATAAAGAAAACCCTTGAATGAGTAGGTGTGTCAAAACTTTTGACTGGTACTTCCACCGAAGTCGGTTCCTCTCCTTGTTCGGGTGGCGTTTGGCAGTCGGCGTCACCGGTCTTCTAGCCATCGTCAATCCACTTTTCATTTTCCATTTGTTTTGTCTTGTTTTCCTACACACCTGGATTTCATTTCCCTCATTAATTGTTGTGTATTTAACCCTCTGTTCCCCCCATGTCTTTGTGTGGAATTGTTTGTTGTAAGTGCCTGTGCACATGTTTACTGGTGAGCGTCGGGTTTTGTACCCATGTTGGTTATTTCTTTATGTCGTTGGTTTTGCAATTATTATCTAGTTCTGCACTCCTGCGTCTGACTTCCCTGCCACCCTTACAGAATTCCACACCCAAAAATGTAGTCAGCAGGAGCAGGTGCCCCACGTATAGGGGTCGAGGAGCGCGTCCAGGAGCAAGCGGCGATGATCCACCATCTAGGCGCCACCATGGACCTCGTCGGCCAAACTATGGACCGCTGGGAAAGACAGGGAGTTCCTCCAGCGCCTCCACCAGCACAACCAGGGCCTCCACTACTCGCCTCCTCTTCACCCGGTCCCAGTGGGATTTGTCTCACCCTTCCCCGGGAGTACGACGGGACGGCTGCACGCTGCCAGGGTTTCTCTACCTGGCAACCGTCCACCTGGCTCCTTCGGGCCGTGAGAGGGTGTCCGCCCTCGTCTCGTGCCTCTCAGGGAAAGCGTGGGGAGAAGGAGACGCGGCGCTGGACCATTTCGAGGATTTCATCCGCCGTTTCCGGGCAGTCTTCGACGGCGGGTGAACGTCTCTACCATCTGAGGCAGGGGACGAGGAGCATCCAGGAGTTCGCCATGGAGTTTCGTACCCTGGCCGCTGGCGCGGGATGGAGCGACAGGGCCCTGATCGACCACTATCGCTGCAGTTTGCGCGAGGACGTCCGTCGGGTGTTGACCTGCAGGGACACCACCCTCACCTTCGACCAGCTGGTGGACCTGTCCATTCGGTTGGATAACCTGCTGATACCCGTGGACGTCCAGAGCGGGGTCTCAGAGCGGGGTCAGCTCCATCCCCCAGGACCACCGCTTCGATGCCCATGGAGCTGGGAAGTGCTATGCGCAGGGAGACCGGAGGAGGTTCCGTCTCGTGCACCATCTGTGGCCGCAGAGGTCACACTGCCGGTCGGTGCCGGGTTGGCTCCTCTGGGGATCGAGGCAGCAGGCAGGGCACTCTGGTGTCACCCCAGGTGAGCCGGCACCATTCTCACCCAGAGCCCTCTGTTGCACACATGTTTTTGTATGTCACTTTCCCTGAATTTTCCCCGCATTCCCAGCATAAGGCACTCGTCGATTCAGGCGCGGCTGGGAATTTTATAGACAGACCGTTCGCCCATAGTTTAGGGATCCCCATTGTTCCCGTGGCTGTGCCCTTCCCCGTTCACGCCTTAGACAGTCGACCATTAGGGTCAGGGTTGATTAGGGAGGCCACCGCTCCCCTGGGCATGTTGACGCATGGGGATCACAAGGAGAGAATCAGTCTCTTTCTAATTGACTCTCCTGCGTTTCCCGTGGTGCTAGGCCTACCCTGGTTAGCCTGTCATGACCCCACTGTTTCGTGGCAACAGAGGGCTCTCACGGGGTGGTCGCGAGAGTGCTCGGGGAGATGTTAAGGGGTTTCCGTTGGTGCTACTACGGTGGAAAGTCCAGACCAGGTTTCCACCGTGCGCATCCCCCTGAATATGCCGATTTGGCTCTCGCTTTCTCCAAAAAGAAGGTGACTCAATTACCACCCTATCGACGGGGGGATTTTGCGATATATCTCCTGGTAGACGCCGCACTTCCCAGGAGTCACGTGTATCCCCTGTCACAGGCGGAGACGGCGGCTATGGAAACGTATGTCTCCGAATCCCTGCGTCAGGGGTACATTCGGTCCTCCACCTCACCCGCCTTTTTTGTGAAGAAGAAGGAGGGAGGTCTGCACCCGTGCATTGACAATCGAGGTCTAAACCAGATCACTGTGAGGTACAGTTACCCGCTACCTCTCATAGCTACAGCGATTGAGTCAATGCACGGGGCGCGCTTCTTCACCAAACTAGATCTCAGGAGCGCTTACAACCTGGTGCGTATTTGGGAGGGAGACGAGTGGAAGACGGCTTTTAGTACTACCTCAGGGCATTATGAGTACCTCGTCATGCCGTACGGGTTGATGAATGCTCCATCAGTCTTCCGAGCCTTTGTAGACGAGATTTTCAGGGACCTGCACGGGCAGGGTGTAGTGGTGTATATTGATGACATTCTGATATACTCCGCTACACGTGCCGAGCATGTGTCCCTGGTGCGCAGGGTGCTTGGTCATCTGTTGGAGCATGACCTGTACGTCAAGGCTGAGAAATGCCTGTTCTTCCAACAGTCCGTCTCCTTCCTAGGGTACCGCATTTCCACCTTAGGGGTGGAGATGGAGAGTGACCGCATTTCAGCCGTGCGTAATTGGCCGACTCCCACAACGGTAAAGGAGGTGCAGCGGTTTCTAGAGTTTGCCAATTTCTACCGGAGGTTTATCTGGGGTTTTGGTCAGGTAGTGACTCCCATTACTTCACTTCTGAAGGGTGGACCGATACGTTTGCAGTGGTCGGCTGAGGCGGACAGGGCTTTTGGTCACCTGAGGGCTCTGTTTACCTCGGCTCCCGTGCTGGCCCATCCGGATCCATCTTTGGCGTTCATAGTGGAGGTGTACGCCCCCGAGGCTGGGATAGGAGCCGTGCTCTCTCAGCGCTCGGGTACGCCACCAAAGCTCCGCCCCTGTGCCTTCTTCTCGAGGAAGCTCCGCCCGGCGGAGCGAAACTATGTGGTGGGGGACCGGGAGCTGTTGGCTGTCGTCAAGGCTTTGAAGTCGTGGAGACATTGGCTTGAGGGGGCTAAACACCCTTTTCTCATCTGGACTGACGACCTCAATCTGGAGTACATCCGGGCGGCGAGGAGACTGAACCCTCGCCAGGCAATGTTTTTCACCCGTTTTGTTTTCACCCTTTCTTACAGACCAGTTTCCCAGAACGCTAAGGCAGACGACTCTGTCCTGGCTGTATGACACAGAGGAGCGGCCCATGGATCCCACCCCCTCGCCTCGTGGCGCCGGTAGTGTGGGAGCTGGACGCGGACATTGAGCAGGCGCTGCGTGCAGATCCCACTCCCCTCCAGTCTCCCGCTGGGCGTCTGTACGTTCCGTCTGCTGTCCGTGACCGGCTGATCTATTGGGCCCACACATCACCCTCCTCTGGTCATCCAGGCATCGGTCGGACGGTGCGCTGTCTGAGTGGGACGTACTGGTGGCCCACTTTGGCTAAGGACGTGAGGGTTTATGTTTCCTGCTCGGTGTGCGCCTAGTGTAAGGCTCCTAGGCACATGCCCAGAGGTAAGCTACACCCCTTACCCGTTCCACAACGGCCGTGGTCGCCCCTGTCGGTGAATTTCCTTACTGATCTTCCTCCCTCACAGGGTAACACCACGATCCTGGTCGTTGTGGACCATTTTTCTAAATGCCGTCTCCTCCCTCTGCCCGGTCTCCCTACAGCCTGCAGAGGCCTTGTTTACACACGTTTACACAAGTTCACTTCGAGGGTCTGGAGGGCGTTCATGGAACGTCTGGGGGTCTCGATCAGCCTTGCCTCTGGTTTTCACCCCGAGAGTACCAGGCAGGTGGAGAGAGTTAACCATGTGGGTAGGTTTCTGTGGTCTTATTGCCAGGACCGGCCGGGGAAGTGGGCGGCGTTCGTGCCCTGGGCAGAGATGGCCCAGAACTCGCTCCCCCACTCCTCCACTAACCTCTCCCCCTTCCAGTGCGTACTGGGGTATCAGCCCAGTTCTGGCTCCTTGGCATCAGAGTCAGACCGAGGCTCCTGCAGTGGACAACTGGTTCCGGCGCGCGGAGGAGACATGGGATGCCGCTCATGTTCACGTTCAGCACACCGTGCTGCGCCAGGAAGCCAGCGCAGACCGTCACCGCAGCGAGGCCCCGGTGTTCGCACCGGGGGACCGGGTCTGGCTCTCGACCCGAAACCTGCCCCTCCGCCTGCCCTGCCGGAAGCTGGGTCCGTGGTTTGTGGGGCCATTTAAAGTTCTGAGGAGACTGAACGAGGTGAGTTACAGGTTACAGCTTCCCCCCGATTACCGTATTAACACCTCGTTCCATGTGTCTCTCCTCAGGCCGGTGGTGGCTGGCCCGCTCCAGGAGTCTGAGGTGCGGGAGGTTCCTCCGCCCCCTCTGGACATCGAGGGGGCCCCGGCGTACTCCGTTCGATCCATACTGGATTCGAGGCGTCGGGCGAGGGGCCTTCATTACCTCATGGACTGGGAGGGGTACGGTCCGGAGGAGAGATGCTGGGTTCCGGTGGAGGACGTGTTGGACCCTTCAATGCTGCGGGAGTTCCACCGTCTCCGTCCGGATTGCCCTGCACCTCGTCATCCCCGAGGCCGGTGTCGGCGCGCTGCTGGAGCCGCACGTCAAGGGGGGGTACTTTCACGACTTCCACCGAAGTCGGTTCCTCTCCTTGTTCGGGCGCCGTTCGGCGTCACCGGTCTTCTAGCCATCGTCGATCCACTTTTCATTTTCCATTTGTTTTGTCTTGTTTTCCTACACACCTGGTTTTCATTTCCCTCATTAATTGTTGTGTATTTGACCCTCTGTTCCCCCCATGTCTTTGTGTGGAATTGGTTGTTGTAAGTGCTTGTGCACATGTTTATTGGTGTGCGTCGGGTTTTGTACCCATCTTGGTTATTTCTTTATGCCGTTGGTTTTGCAATTAAACTGCTCCGGCTATTACCTAGTTCTGATCTCCTGCGTCTGACTTCCCTGCCACCAGTTACGCACCCCTTACAATGTTCATCTCTTGTCATTTCAGGGCTTTATAGTGGTATGAGTAAGTGTCGATTGTTTTTTAGTGGTTATAGAATTCGATGTCTACTTTTTGGATATTAATTAGTAATTGATATTGGCCTAATTCTACCCTGCATGCATTACTTGGGGCTTTCTCTGTACTCTAAGAATGCTTGCAGGATTTCAATTGGATGTTTGTCCCATGTTTTAAAATGTTTATTGACCCCACACTTCACTTCTATATAGGGCAATTGGTTCAATTTTAGATTTGAATATTTTGAGCCAGACTCTAATTGGTATGTCAATTTGAATTTGTCTTTGATAGCGTAAAAACCCCTTCTTGTTTTCTCTTTAAGTTCATTGACAGCCAAGCAGATATTACCAGTAGAGCTTATCTTTAAGCCCAGATATGAACAGACTTTAGTGTGTTCTATGTCTATTTGGTTTATGTGTCTATTTCCCTGTCTGTCTTTTTCTGTCTCTGTTTCTGTCTCTCTCTGTCTCCATGTTTTTCTCATGAAGTGGGTTCTAACCCAGTGTGTGTGTGTGTGTGTGTGTGTGTGTGTGTGTGTGTGTGTGTGTGTGTGTGTGTGTGTGTGTGTGTGTGTGTGTGTGTGTGTGTGTGTGTGTGTGTGTGTGTGTGTGTGTGTGTGTGTGTGAGAGAGAGTTTTTAATCCCCCTTATGAGTCTAAAGTGGTGAGGTGGTCAACCTCTGGTCCCTCTATAGGACATGACAACAACACAAAAGATGCATTAGACCAATCCATCATCAGCCATACACTATTAGGGTATATTACTGTAGATATAACCTTCAGCTCTGGGCTAAAGTTAATATAGAGGGAGTGTTGAGTCAGAGCAGAGAGACCTCTTCTTCCTGTATGTTTATGTGGAGTTATGAGAAGGTTGTTGTGAGGTAAGGCATTTGCTGTGTCATGAATTTAGGTTGAAACTGTGTTGGACTTGAATTCTTTGCATTGGCTCTGATCTGCTAAAGATCCATAGTGAGAGAGGTCAATGACTGTGTTCCTCTTAGTTTATTTTTGTTCGTCTGTCTGTCTGTGTTCCTCTTTCAGGAAACTATGAAATTGTGTTTGTGTTTCTGTCTCTCTGAAGCCACAGTTTAAAGCAGTTCTTTCTCTCCCAGTCCTCAGTGCTCCTTTGTCTACTCTGTAGTGCCACTCTCCGTCTGCATCAGTCAGGTGGCTTGCCAGCTTGCCAGTTGTGTGAATATTTCCTGTCATGTCGAGGCATCATACACACACAAACAACCCCCCTTACACACACACACACACACACACACACACACACACACACACACACACACACACACGCGCGCGCACACACACACACACACACACACACACACACACACACACACACACACACACACACACACACACACACACACACACACACACACACACACACACACACACACACACACACACACACACACACACACACACACAGGAGTCAGACGGCGAGCTCTTGTCAGGCGCTGCCATTTGGCTGGGACTGGCACTGATCTGGCATGGTGGGCACAGCGATATGACAGACCTGCCACATAGATGAAACCCTCAGACGCCAGGCAGGGAGAGACGCTCGACTGCACACACAAAAGACCGCACAAAGTCAAAAAGAGCAGTCAGTCAGACGGTACGCACGCAGCCCGAACCTGTCAGCACAGATCTAATCTATGTGGGTCTTCTCTGAAAGAGAGAGAGGCAAGAGAGTTAGAGAGGAGTGAGGGTTTTGGGAGGGGAACATCAGGCGGACAGACAGAGACATGACTCAAATTAGGAATGATGTGGTGTGAGCTGGAGGACCAGCAAGATTCTAGCCTTATCAACTCCACCTGTCTCTCTCTCTCCCGCTCTTCCTCCTCCTCCGTTTGCCCCTCATCCCACTACTCTACCCCCACCAACTGCTCTGTCTCCATGTTTCCATCCCCTCCCTCTCCTCTCTCGCTAACCTCCCCCCTCCCTCCCCCCCAGGGGTTTTCCTGTGTGATCGTCTCACCGACATCTGCCCATCTCATCCAGCTGAGGGGACAGAACGGCTCTCCTCTTCTCCTGGTCGGCTGGTTGCTCCTCCTCCTTGTTCGCATCTCACTCATCCCTTCTGATGCCTCCCAACGACCTGCAAATAAACAACAGTGACAAGCTGTTATTTTGCAAGGCCAAGAGCAAAGTCCCTAAAATGCTGAGGAACCGAAATCACATTGAGGACCATACATTCTGACTTTGTAGTAGGGAAACAACCTGCTTTTTAATTTGGAATGACTTTGAAAATGATCAGAGCACTACTCACCACATAATGCAATCGCAAAAAGAATAACTTACACAGTTACTTATGAAATTGTTCAGAAATTCAGTTAATGCACTATACAATCAAAGTTCAGATACAGCGTGCGTGGGTTCATCCCTTATCCTACTCGTCCAAGGCCCTTGTCTGTGACTACCTGTCCCAGGCTAATGGACAGACACAGTTGACAGCTCAGTGTATGTGAGGTCTAATTAGGAGGATGTCTGACGACCTCTTGACGTTCTGTCACTGGTGGAGCATGTCCTAACGTTCTAGACGGAAAGTTAGCTGAATGTTCATCTAATTACAGGTGTGTTTTAAATATGTGTTATTAAATGTAAACTACTGTCACAAGCCAATGCAGAGTTGTAGCAGATTATCTTAGATTGACTTTGTTGAAAGTCACAGTAAACCAAACTGACAAGGATCAATTAGTAAAAGACATGAATTTGGATATTAAGCTCCAGGTTTATTAAATCAGCCTTGACCATTAACTGAGCCTCAGTAAGAATCCAGTAATATTTCAGTTGAAGGGAGAATCAGCTTAGTCAGAGTGGATCTTAGTTAATATCTAATCCTTTACATAATATTGCCTCTATATCTTTATCTATATAATAAAAGCTCTATATCTCTGTGGTAATGTTAGCTCTATAACTATCTGCATAATAAAAGCTCTATATCTCTGTGGTAATGTTAGCTCTATAACTCTGTCTGCATAATATAAGCTCTATATCTCTGTGGTAATGTTAGCTCTATATCTTTGTGGTAATGTTAGCTCTATAACTCTAGCTATATAATATAAGCTCTATGTCTCTGTGGTAATGTTTACTCTATGTCTCTGTGGTAATGTTAGCTCTATAACTCTATCTATATAATATAAGCTCTATGTCTCTGTGATAATGTTAGCTCTATATCTCTATCTACATAATATAAGCTCTATATCTCTGTGTTAATGTTAGCTCTATAACTCTGTCTACGTAATATAAGCTCTATATCTCTGTGTTAATGTTAGCTCTATAACTCTAGCTATATAATATAAGCTCTATGTCTCTGTGGTAATGTTTACTCTATGTCTCTGTGGTAATGTTAGCTTTATAACTCTATCTACATAATATAAGCTCTATGTCTCTGAGTTAATGTTAGCTCTATGTCTTTGTGGTAATGTTAGCTCTATAGCTCTGTGGTAATGTTAGCTCTATAGCTCTGTCTACATAATATAAGCTCTACATTGTTATCCACATAATTTTACCTCTATACAGTGCATTCGTAGAGTATTTAGACCCCTTGACTTTTTCCACATTTTGTTACGTTACAGCCTTATTCTAAAATTGATTAAATAACAGAAAATCCTCAGCAATCTACACACAATATCCCATTATAAAAAATAAAAACAGAAATACTTATTTACAGAAGTATTCAGCCCTTTTGCTATGAGACTCGAAATTGAGCTCAGGTACATCCTGTTTCCAATGCTCATCCTTCAGGTGCTTCTACAACTTGATGGAGTCCACCTGTGGTAAATTCAATTGATTGGACATGATTTGGAAAGACACACATGTCTATTTAAGGTCCCACAGTTGACAGTGCATCTCAGAGAAAAAAACGAGCCAGGAGGTCGAAGGAATTGTCCGTAGAGCTTCGAGACAGGAATGTGTCGAGGCACAGATCTGGGGAAGGGTACCAACACATTTCTGCAGCCTTAAAATGTCCCCAAGAACCTTCAAATGGAAGATGTTTTGAACCACCAAGACTCTTCCTAGAGCTGGCCGCCCTGCCACACTGAGCAATAGGAGGAGAAGGGCCTTGGTCAGGGAGGTGACCAAGAACCTAATGGTCACTCTGACAGAGGTCTAGAGATCCTCTGAGGAGATGGGAGAACCTTCCAGAAGGACAACCATCTCTGCAGCATTCCACCAATCAGGCCTTTATGGTACAGTGGCAAGACGGAAGCCACTCCTCAGAAAAAGCGACATGACAGCCCGCTTGGAGTTTGCAAAAAGGCACCTAAAGACTCTCAGACCATGAGAAACAAGATTCTCTGGTATGATGAAACCAAGAATGAACTCTTTGGCCTGAATGCCAAGCGTCACATCTGGAGGAAACCTGGCACCATCCTGACGGTAAAGCATGATGGTGGCAGCATCATGCTGTGGGAATGTTTTCAGCATCAGGGACAAAGTACAGAGAGCTCCTTGATGAAAACCTGCTCCAGAGTGCTCAGGACCTCAGACTGGGGCAAAGGTTCACCTTCCAACAGGACAACAACTCTAAGCACACAGCCAAGACAACGCAGGAGTGGCTTCGGGACTAGTCTCTGATTGTCCTTGAGTGGCCCACCCAGAGCCCGGACTTGAACCCGATCAAACCTCTCTGGAGAGACCCGAAAATAGCTGTGCAGCATCGCTCCCATTCCAACCTGACAGAGCTTGAGAGGAACTGCAGAGAAGAATGGGAGAAACTCCATAAATACAGGTGTGCCAAGCAAGTAGCGTCATACCCAATAAGACTCAAGGCTGTAATTGCTGCCAAAGGTGCTTCAACAAAGTACTGAGTAACGGGTCCGAACACTTATGTATATGTCATATTTCAGTGAGACATTTTTTTTTAATTCGAAAAAAATGTCTAAACAACAGTTTTTGCTTTGTCACTATGTGTGTGTGTAGATTGATGAGGCAAACTAACAATATAATACATGTTAGAATGAGGCTGTAACGTAACAAAATATGGAAAAAGTCAAGGGGTCTGAATACTTTCCAAAGTTACTGTATCTGTGTCTACATAATACAAGCTCCATATCTCTGTCTACAGAAAGGCGATAGATCTTATCAGCCATCTGGACTTTTACAAGATGATCAACTCCAGTAAAAGGAGATGAGATGAGTGCCTGACCCTAAAATTACATGTTGCAGGAGGATAATCTTCTTAGAAGGAGCGTTCAATTAACCAGACTAAATTATGAGAAACATGGTGCAGATGAGGAGATGCAGCTATGAACAATTTCTCTCTCTCTCGCTCTCTCCAACACCCCCTTTCAAAATATTATATGATTTCCCATTGTAAAATGAATCTGTTTCTGAGACCTCCAGTATTGTTTCTGCAAGAGTAGACAGGACAGGGCAGTGAGGCCATGTCATTATTCCCCCATTGGCCCTCTATAGCAGAGATCAGAGCCTACTGTACATTACCCATATTCCCAGAGGCCAAGCAATCTCTGTATGAGACCTGTGGAAGTGTATTACTGTGTTGATGCGTTTCACTACCAGGGACTATGTGTAATAGTGTGTTATTCTACCAGGGTGGTGTTTCCTCTACCACCTCTGGGTATCATAGCCACTAGTACATAATCAAAACTCAGGGGCCATATCCTCAGGCCAGGAACAACACATGAACGCACACACTTACTCACACATACACACACACACAAACACAAACAAATAAACACACACACACTCACAGGGCTGATCCGTAAACCCTGTAGTGCCAGCTGTGAGTCATGGCAGCCTGTTGACATTCTGTAACTGTGATATATGCCAGCGGATGAATGTGTAATTAGGCCTTGGCAGGGACTCCACAGTTACTTAGCTCCACACTTCATTATTGTCCACACCCCCCCGGTTGCTTCTAACCCTACAGCCACACTGATGATTTAAGCTAATGGAGGAACAGAACGGGAGAAACCTTCTCTTCTTCTCTGTTTCCTCTGGTGGAGGGCCATTCTCCTGCTGTAAGGGATTTGCTGGTTGTTTTAAAATGTTTTGATTCAAAGAGTTTAGACATGTAAGAAAGCATTGTATGTGATACCGTGGAATGATTCAGATGGGGATAGGTGTGTAATTCTTATTTTATTTGGAAACAAGTGGAGGAGTCATACATCCATACTTTTGGTATAAGATATAAAAAGACTCAAAAGACTCAAAACAACATAAAATAACATATTTTGGGGTTATTATAGGGTAATAGCAGTTGTACTAAGCTAATTAGGCATTGATATATATATATATTTATTTAAACAATGGGGAAATATAATTAATTGAAATTATAATTGAAATGATAATCTAATAATTTTATGCAATAGTCCAAGCAGGAGTTGTAAATAAAAGCATATACAGTATATTACTTGATGGTTCATGAAAAATGAAAAGAAAAGAATGCAGTTATATATGCAGTGTGAGTTACGGATAAGCCACTTTCTCACAAATCCCTAACTTCAGTTGACCACATTGTGCATCATTCCAGCTCTGCTCTGTGTTAGAATAAATTAAGCTTCTCTCAGCACAGTCCTCTTCACCGCCGTAACTGTTAGGCTCTCCACTCTTCCAGTACCTGTAACCAATCAAGACCCAGCCCTCAGTTTACAAACACAAAGTAAATGGAATGTAATGTAAAGAAATTGAGGCCTGTGGCTTTAAATGAAATACAGTTATTATGGGACATTAGATTATTTAAATGTCTTACTGTATGGTCAGTGGTATTCCATCCACCCATTTCCATGACCCCTCTGTCTCTCTGTCAGACAGACCAATCCAGAACATCCCATTGAATCCATTGATAAAATTCGAAAGTATTGGCACAGACATTTAATGTTAACAAAAGTCACTGAATCCTTCATCAATAACTAGGGCCAGTTGTTTTCTGTTTTTTTTCTTTCATCGATATTTCCATCATTATCCACTAGGGTTGCTGCAGGTATAAAATCCTAGGAAATGTTAAATGACACAAGCTTGAGGGTTTGGTGGGGGGGATCCCCTAAGCCTTGAAAGTCACTAGACCTGGGTTCGAGTCTCGGTTGGGGCTACCCTCTGAAATCGCTACAACATACTTCCACGGTTGGTTTCATTGACTCGCCTGTTAAACTGCTCCTAATTGACAAATGTTTTGCTTCAACGTCCAAGTCCGTTGGAGAGGATCAGCTTGAGCGAAGTGACGTGTAGAATCACTGATCTACAAATAGTTTCCCCTGCCAAATAATAGGCTTTGTGCAATTAATATGTGTAGAGCTACACCTTCCCATGCGATTGATTGATTGATTGATTGATTAAAGAACATTTCCTATAATTTTCTACCTGAAGCAAACCTAGTGGATAATGATAGAAATAACAGTTCAAGAAAAAATAAAAAAATAACCAAAACAGCTACCAATAACTACAACAACACCATTTCTACTGCTGCTACTACCACTATCCATTTACCCCTTTTCTCTCCCCTCCCCTCCTTTTTTCCCCTCTTCTCTCTCTCTGTCTCACCTGTTCCTCTCTGCTGTCTATGATCACCAGGTCTGCTCCTCTCCTTACACAGTCCTGTTTGCTCTGCTCCCAAGTCTTCTCCACAGTGGAGACGAGGTAAAAACTCGATCCAAAGTGACACCATCCCATTTTAAAATGATGCTCTGTTGAAGAGCAAAGGAGAACACATGTTCAAGCAGCAGCTTTATACTTGAAAACCCATGGACCCAATAACACTAATAATGACAAAAATAATTTTGATTGTTATGGTGTGTGTGTGTGATTGAATTCCAGCCAGTCCAAATGGTGTGGTCAGATAAGGATAACTCACTCACCCATAAACAATAATTTATTTTGAAGGTTATCTATCTCCCCCTTTAGCTGGTCTTTCTCTGTCAATAGCTTAGTCTGCTCCTCCTCAAAGTCACCTGCCACTCCGTTGTCTGCAAAGAAACATAAAAAGCAATGACCAAAATAATCACACTAAAACAACCTGACTATTAATGATATAAAACTGGGTAAACTCACAGTGGACACAAAGGCCTATGATCCCAGTCAGTAAAAGAACACACAGCAGCCCCAGACACACTACAGCACCTTTGAGGTGGTTACTCTTTGCTTAGGATCAAAGACATGATTTACAGTTTACTATGGCGCAGCTTAGCAGGTTGTGAAAGATGCGGGTTTTATTTTTTTTTATCTTACCAAATTGTTGCCTTCCTGCCATACTGGGTCTCAATGTTGGGGTCATGAAGAACCTTTACGGTTTCAGCACTAATATTAGCATAAATATTCTCCATAACATCAGTACTTTTCAGTTCATCCTTCTCAATGGTGTCAGTTGGTAAAGGTTATACTGACTCTATACAGTGTTTTAAAACTGTATCTGTCCCTTCACCATCCTATTTTTTGACTGACATTTACAGAAGTCGGTCAAATAAGGCGATACATATTTCAACACTGTCAAGAAAAGAGAACCAAAAGTAAAACTTCTGGTTAGGGTTGCGGAACCTCTAACATTATATTGAGAGAGGCATGTTTTTAAACTGAATTCTCTGTGATTTTTGAGTGGTGAGTTCATAATTTGTACAGAAGTAGCTAGCTAGTTATGCTAAAGTTAGCTAACCAAAATAATGTTTACAATGCCATGGCTGAATGCCTCTTGCGTTAACTCTTAACTTCTCTGCGCTACGGATCCCTTTTACGGGATCATTTTCCTAAACAACCGCTGAATTGCTGGGCCCAAAATATTACTAAAAATATTTATAATCATGCAATCACAAGTGAAATATACCAAATCACAGCTTAGCTTGTTGTTAATCCACCTATCGTGTCAGATTTTGAAAATATGCTTTGCAGCGAAAGCAATCTAAGCTTTTGTGAGTGTATCAATCAATGCTAGAACAGTTAGCCTTATATTAGCTTGGTTAGCTTGGTCACGAAAGTCAGAAAAGCAATCAAATTAATCGCTTACCTTTGATAATCTTCGGATGTTTGCACTCACGAGACTCCCAGTTACACAACAAATGTTATTTTTGTTCGATAAATATTACTTTTATAACAAAAAAACGCCATTTGGGTTGCGCGTTATGTTCAGAAAACCAAAGCCTCGTTCCGTTCGACGAAAATTCCAAAAAGTATCCGTAATGGTCGTAGAAACATGTCAAATGTTTTTTATAATCAATCCTCAGGTTGTTTTTAACAAACATAATCGATAATATTTCAACCGGACCGTAACCTATTCAATAAGAGAGAAAAAGAAAATGGAGAGCTACCCTCTCGCGCGCAGGAACTAATCAGAGGACACCTGACTACTTTTGAAAAATCTTGCTAATTTTTCAAAATAAAAGCCTGAAACTATATCTAAAGCCTGGTCACAGCCTGAGGAAGCCATTGGAAAATGAATCTGGTTGATACCCCTTTAAATGGAAGAAAGACGGGCCAGGAAACACAGATAAAAAAATAAAAATCACTTCCGGGTTAGATTTTCTCAGGTTTTCGCCTGCAGAATCAGTTTTGTTATACTCACAGACAATATTTTGACAGGTTTGGAAACTTTGGAGTGTTTTCTATCCTAATCTGTAAATTATATGCATATTCTACGATCTGGACCTGAGAAATAGTCCGTTTACCTTGGGAACGTTATTTAAAAAATATATATATAATCTGACCCCTAGCGTCAAGAGGTAACTTCCCACAATGATTTTAATCATAACAGGACATCCATTCCATTTAGCTACTGTTTTTTTGTACAGTGCCTTCAGAAACTATTCATACCCCTTGACTTATTCCACATTATCTTGTGTTACAGTCTGAATTCAAACATTTTCTCACCCATCTACATAAAATACCCCATAATGACAAAGTGAAAACATGTTTTTAGAAATTTTTGCAAATTCATTGAAAATTAAATACATAAATATCTAATTTAAATAAGTATTCAGACCCCTGAGTCAGTACAGTACATATTAGCTGTAATCGCTGTCAAAAGTGATTCTATGTGCCTTTCTGGGTAAGTCTCCGATTTTCACACCTGGATTGTACAATCATTGCACATTATACATTATACCCAGTTGATTAACTCACCCACTCGCCCAAATCTTAAATGCCCAGATACATCTACCCTGATTTATTTGATATTAACAAATGTTCCAGATAAATCATTACAAAAAACACCAACCGCAGAATATTTAAGTAACCATTGTGCTGTTGTTGCTGTTAGAAATATTAAGGTTCCTAAGACAAACCCACGTTTTGTTCGTAAGAGAAATTTGAAGTGTTTTAATGAGCAGGCTTTCTTTCATGATTTGTTTGATTTTGACTGGAGCAAGATTCAGCTTATCCCTGATGTGGAAACTGCCTGGATATTCTTTCATGATGGTTTTTTCCAAATAGTAAACAAACATGCCCCATTCCGCAGGTTCAGGTTTAAAGGGCGGGATAATCCATGGTTTTCTTCTGAGCTGTCTTGTATTATTCACGACCGTAATCTAGCCTGGGCTAAAGCAAGGAAATCATGTTCTGATGCTGATTGGCTTATTTTTAGGCAGTTACGAAACAAGTGTTCTTTTCTTCTCCGGAAGGCCAAGTCTGAATATTTTATGTCTGTTACCACTGATAACCTGAATGACCCTAGAAAGTTTTGGAAGGCTATTAAGTCTATGTCTGGTAACAGTAATGTTTTTTTGTTTTTTTAGGGGTGGATCAGCTTAATATGCAGAAAGAATGTTGCTTCCAATGTAATTGTCTGCATCATTTCCAATCCCCCATATTTTTGGGGTAAATATATATATCCATATACGCATGCATACATATACACATATATACATACATATACCTATATAGACATGTACTTTTTAAAGGATATACCTTTATTATTATTCCCCGCAAACCCTACCACCAATCCCCCAATTGGAGTAAACTAATAAACACTTCTGCTTTTACTTTCAATTTAAACATCTTATACACATTTTACAGACACAGTCTACTTTACAATAGTTCTCTCTTGTTTGTTCTTAGTCCTTCCTCTATTTCTGATGTCCATCCAGTTTGATTTCTATTTGTAACTGTGCTATTTCACAAAAGTTCCGAACCTATATACATTTTACAGATCCTGTATGTTTTACATTGTTTATCTTGTTATTAGTCCCACCCTTCAGCTCCATTCAACCCCTCCCATCTATCTCTCAACATCATCCATTTCGGATTTCTATTTGCCATATATTTTTCAACTGTGCTGTGATGCTTCACAAAAGAATTGAACCTTCCTATTCTCATAGTTTCTACAGATTGTAAATTAAAAAGAAACATTTTTGCTAAAATAATTATTATATTATTGATTGATTGACTATGGCTTTTCAAATCACCCAGTATTCCTATCTGTAGCATTAGTTCTAGGCAAATGTTGCAATTCTTCAGCCATTCCTGGACCTGTGACCAAAAACGAGCTACATATGGACAATACCAAAATAAATGATCTAATGACTCTGCCTCCTCACAGCAGAATCTGCAGAGCTGGGAAGATTGTATTCCCCATATATATAACATTCTATTAGTTGCAGTTTTGAATCTGGCGTTGTTCATAAACCATGTGCCATGGAATGGGTACATCGAAAATCTCTTCCCAACTATTTTGCAATTTATATGGCACAGCTGTCAGTTGTTTGGTCCTTAAATGAAATTGGTATATGTTTTTATTTATCACACTTTTCTTTAACCATTTATGTTCTTTAATACAGGGCCGACATACAAGTTCCTTACTTTTTTCCCCTTCTACTTGCCTCTTCCATTTTTGTGGTAATGCTGCAATTAATTGGTTGTAATTTTGGGTAGAGCAGACATTTCCATATGTCTGTGTTAGCTGCATGTGTGACATAACTCAACCAATCCCATTTATGATATCATTCACTAAAATTATACCTTTTTTAAACATTTCTTCGATAAATACAGTTTTTTTTATCAATTAGTATATTTGAATTTAACCACAATATTTGTTGTACTATTTGTTCTGTCCTTTCAGGTGGATTAAACTGAAATTGCAACCAACTTTCTAAGGCTTGTTTAAAAAATAAAGATATTTTGGAGATTATTTCCTTTTCAAACAACCGAAAGTGAGCAGGTGTAATCTGAATAAAGGGGAAAAGGCCCTTCTTGAATATAGGATGAGACATTCGTACCAATTGACTAGAGAACCAGTTTGGATTTAAGTATAAGTTTTGTATGACTGATGCCTTTAGTGAGAGGTCTAATGCTTTAATATTTAATAATTTCTGCCCTCCGAATTCATATTCATTATATAAATAGGCCCTTTTAATTTTATCTGGCTTGCCGTTCCAAATAAAATTGAATATTCTTTGTTCATATAATTTAAAAAGCAGGTCACTAGGTGTAGGCAAAACCATAAGCAAATAGGTAAACTGTGATATAACTAAAGAGTTAATCAGGGTGATTTTTCCACAAATAGACAGGTATTTTCCTTTCCATGGTAGCAAGATCTTATATATTTTTGCTAACCTTGTATAAAAATTTATTGGAGTGAGATCATTTCTTTCTTTTGGGATTTGTATACCGAGTATGTCCACATCTCCGTCAGACCATTTAATTGGTAAACTACATGGTAATGTAAAATGTGCATTTTTTTAGTGACCCAATACATAATATGGTACATTTATCATAATTTGGTTTTAATCCAGAGAGGATAGCAAAAGTATCTAGATCCTCTAAGAGGCCGTGGAGAGACTCTAATTGCGGTTTTCAAAGAAAACATGAATCATCAGCGTACAATGACACCTTAGTTTTTAAGCCACGGATTTCTAATCCCTTAATATTATTATTTGAACTAATCTTAACAGCTAACATTTCGATGGCAATAATAAATAGATATGCCGATAGTGGACAACCTTGTTTTACTCCTCTAGATAGTTTAAAACTTTCTGAGATATAGCCATTATTTACTATTTTACACCTAGGGTTACTATACATAACTTTAACCCATTTTATAAGAGATTCCCCAAAATTGAAATATTCCAGGCATTTATATATAAACTCCAGTCGTACTTTATCAAAAGCCTTTTCAAAATCAGCTATGAAAACCAGGCCTGGTGTCCCCGATATTTCATAGTGTTCAATTGTTTCCAGTACTTGTCTTATATTATCTCCAATGTATCGTCCATGTAAAAAACCTGTCTGATTAGGATGAATAATATAACAGTAATGTTAATGAATTACCGTCATGTGTTTTGAAGGACTCTGTTGCTGTATATGACAAAACTGAAATGCTGAATTGTTTCAATGAGCACTTTGTATCATCTAGTAGGCTGTTTGATTCAGTGTCCTCTGTCTCTGTACAACCCTGTGTGGATGAACCAGTGTCCTCTGTCTCTGTACAACCTTGTGTGGATGAACCAGTGAGAGCTGGTCAAACTTTTAGCTTTTTGCCATTCTCAGTGCAGGTGGTACATAAAGCCCTGAAATCCTTACATCAGAGAAAGCCTGCAGGGTCCTGATCTTTTGGATCCCTGCATTTTTAAATCTGGCAGCTGATTTCATAGCTGAACCACTTACATACTGTATCTGTTCAATCTAACCCTGGAATGTAATGAAATTCTGAAAATATGGAAATCAGCATTTGTCCTACCACTTTTAAAAGGGTGAGATCCAACTCTTTTAAATAATTATAGGCCAATCTCAAAGCTGTCACCCCTGGTCAAAATACTTGAAACCCTTGTGAGTAAACAGCTAAAATAGTTTTTATTTACTAACTCTATTTTATCAATGTACCAATCGGACTTCAGGAAGAAGCATAGCACAATTACAGCAGCCATGAAGGTTTTAAATGATATCACTGAAGCCCTTGACAAAAAAACAGCACTGTGTCTCACTTTTTATTGATCTCTCTAAGACTTTTGATACAGTTGATCAGGCAGAGATTGTCGAGTGTAGGTCTTTCAGAGCATGCAGTTGCATGGTTTGCTAACTATCTGTCTGATAGAACTCAGTGCACTCAATTTGATGGGCTTATGTCTGTTAAATTGTCTGTCTTTAATGGTGTGCCCCAAGGCTCTGTACTTGGTCCTCTCTTATTCACTATTTATATAAATGATTTAGACAAAAATGTCCAAAATGCGCAAATTCATTTTTATGCTGATGATACTGTTATTTATTGTTGTGTCTCGTCTCTTACAAAAGCTTTCCAGAACTTGCAAACTGCTTTTTATACTGTTCAACATACCTTGTGTCAATTGAAGCTTATCCTCAATACTGACAAAACTAAACTAATGGTGTTTTCTAAAGCAAGAAATAGACCTCTGAACCTTTCACCTATTACTAATTGTCAGGGCAAGGAGATTGAGGTTGTAACCTCATATAAATATCTTGGAATTTTAATTGATGACGGCTTCTCTTTTAAATTGCATATTCAACAATTTACAAAAAAATGTAGGCTGAAATTGGGATTTTATTTTAGGAATAAGGCCTGTTTTTCTTTTGAAGCCAGAAGGAGGCTAGTATCAGCTACATTTATGCCTTTACTAGACTATGGGGATATTTTATATATGAATGCTTCCGCTCAGTGTTTGAGATCAATTGACACCCTTTACCATGGCACTTTGAGATTTATTTTAAACTGTAAAACCCTTACGCACCACTGCACTTTGTATACCAGGGTTGGCTGGCCTTCTCTAGTCACTCGTAGGCTCAGTCACTGGTATACTTTTATTTATAAAGCCAATTTGGGTTTACTACCTTTTTATTTGGGCATTTTTATTGTTCAGAAATGTGGTGGGTATTCTCTTCGTTTGCTGGACTTTATCTTGCTAACTGTTCCAAATGTCCGAACTGAATTTGGTAAAAGGGCTTTTATGTACTCTGCGCCATCGTCTTGGAACGCCTTACAAAATACTTTTAAACTGGAAGAACTTGTCCCGATTGGTATTTTTAAAATCACTGATGAATGATCTTGAGACTGATTCCCTGACCTGTCAATGTTTTTAATTTGCTGTTTTTGATTTTTGTTATACTCTTGTGAATTCAATGGTTTTTACTAGATTACTTGTAGTTTTTCATGTTGTTTGTAATTTTTGTAATGACTTGGTGCTGCCTATCTTGGCCAGGACGCTCGTGAAAAAGAGATTTTAAATCTCAATGAGCCCTTCCTGGTTAAATAAAGGTTAAATAAAATAAAAATAAAATACTTTTTTTTAATACTGCAAGCTCCGTCAAGTTGGTTGTTGATCATTGCTAGACAGCAATTTTCAAATCTTGCCATAGAATTTCAAGCCAATTTAAGTCAAAACTGTAGCTAGGCCACTCAAGCATTCAATACCATCTTGGTAAGCGACTCCAGTGTATATTTGGCCTTGTGTTTCAGGTTATTTTCCTGCTGAAACGTGAATTTGTCTCCCAGTGTCTGGTGAAAAGCAGACTGAAACAGGTTTTCCTCTAGGATTTTGCCTGTGCTTATCGCTATTCCTTTTCTTTTTATTATGAAAACTCCCTAGTCCTTGCCGATGACAAGCATACCCATAACATGATGCAGCCACCATCATGCTTGAAAATATGAAGAGTTGTTCTCAGTGATGTGTTGTGTTGGATTTGCCCCAAACATAAAGCTTTGTATTCAGGACATAAAGTTAATTTCTTTGCCACATTTTTATTTTGTTATTTTTATTCTGTACAAGCTTTTCACTCTGTCATTTAGGTTAATATTGTGGAGTAACTACAATGCTATTGAGCCATCCTCAGTTCTCTTATAACAGCCATTAAGGATGGCAGTTCTTAAGGATTGGACCATTTTTTTCAATTTCTGCCCTAAATGACATACCCAGATCAAACTGCCTGTAGCTCAGGCCCTGAAGCAAGGATATGCATATCCTTGGTACCATTTGAAAGGAAACACTTTGAAGTTTATGGAAATGTGAAAGGAATGTAGTAGAATATAACACAATAGATCTAGTAAAAGATAATACAAGGAAAAAACCAACTGTTATGTATTTTTTGTACCATCGTCTTTGAAATGCAAGAGAAAGGCCATAATGTATTATTCCAGCCCAGGTGCAATTTAGATTTTGGCCACTAGATGGCATCAGTGTATGTGCAAAGTTTTAGACTGATCTAATGAACCATTGCATTTCTGTTCAAGATTTTGTATGAAGATGTTTATTGCCCAAATGTTTATTAATAACTTTTCATGTTCAAAATTGTGCACTCTCCTCAAACAAAAGCATGGTATTCTTTCACTGTAATAGCTACTGTAAATTGGACAGTGCAGTTAGATTAACAAGAATATACATTTCTGCCAATATCAGATATGTCTATGTCCTGGGAAATTTTCTTTTTACTTACAACCTCATGCTAATCGCATTAGCTTATGTTAGCTCAACCGTCCCGTGGAAGGGACACCGATCACAAATACGTTTTTAAACTCTGTAACTGTTTTAAAGTCACCATTGGCCTCATGGTGAAATCCCTGAGCGGTTTCCTTCCTCTCTGACAACTGAGTTAGGAAGGATAACTGTGTCTTTGTGGTGACAGGGTGTATTGATACACAATCCAAAGTGTAATTAATAACTTCACTGTGCTCAAAGGGATATTCAATGTCTGCTTTTCTTATTTTTACCCATCTACCAATAGGAGCCCTTCTTTGAGATGCATTGGAAAACCTCCCTGGTCTTTGTGGTAGAATCTGTGTTTGAAATCCCTCGACTGAGGGACCTTACAGATAAATGTATGTGTGGGGTACAGAGATGAGGTAGTCATTGAAAAATCATGTTAAACACTATCATTGCACACAGAGTTAGTCTAATGCAACTTAATGTGACTTGTTAAGCACATTTTTACTCCTGAACTTATTTAGGCTTGCCATAACACAGGGGTTGAAAACTTTTTGGCTCAAGATATTTCAGCTTTCCATTTTTTTATTATTTTGTAAGAAAATCAAAGAATCTAATTCCACTTTGACATTATGGGGTATTATACAACGGGTGGTTCTAATCCTGAATGCTAATTGCTTAAAACAGCATTCCAGATGGTGTCTATTCCACAAGTTACCATCGGCTAAATCTATGATGTTAAAATGCCTATGTACTCTGTTCCATCTGACTGCGCAATCCACTGTCTCATCAGCCCAACCAGGCAATTTATAAACTGTATCTCCACTGTAGAAAGCATCTAGACATTATCTCACATTTATTTTAAACTAACATTTCGTTTTCAACAGAAGAGATTTGTATAAACCTTGCTGTCTGTTTCTCCAAAATTTGCAACAATGTTTCAATATTCAAATTCGATCTTCAGCTGTCCCATACTAAAGAACGTGTCGGGAGTCAGGACAAGACAGACAGGCAAGCAGCGTTTCTCAGCCAGTCGAAATCATGAATCACCTGGCAAAATTTTGATGGATATATACAAAGAAATGCAAATAGAAAACAGGTAAAACAAAAAGAAGTGCAGATAGTTTGCAGTCTTTCCAGCTTCAGTTTGAAGAGATTTAGTTAGCTGTGTTGTTGGCTAGCTCCTCTGAACAAGAGTGTCCTGACGACAGAGCACATTTTCTATGCCAGGCGAGAAAACCGCTTAAACAAATGCAAATGCAGCTTCTGCATTTGGCTTCTCAGGCATTATCAAATAAATCAAATCAAATAAAATGTTATTGGTCATGTACACGTGTTTAGCAGATGTTATTGCGGGTGTAGCGAAATGCTTGTGTTTCTAGCTCCAACAGTGCAGTAATATTTAACAAGTAATATCTAACAATTTCACAACAGTACACTCAATACACACACATGTAAGTAAAGGAATGGAATTAAGAATATATAAAAATTTGGATGAGCAACGTCAGCGTGGCATAGACTAAGACACAGTACTATAGAATAGAATACAGTATATACATGTGAGATGGGTAATGCAAAATATGTAAACATTATTAAAGTGACAAGTGTTCCATTATTAAAGTGGCCAGTGATTTCAAGCCTCTAATGTGCTAGTGATTACTATTTAACAGTCGGATGGACTTGACATAGAAAATGTTTTTCAGTCTCTCAGTCACAGCTTTGATGCACCTGTACTGACCTCGCCTTCTGGATGATGAACAGGCAGTGGCTCGGGTGGTTGTGGTCGCCTTGATGATCTTTTTGACCTTCCTGTGATATCGGGTCCTGGAGGGCAGGTAATTTGCCCCCGGTGATGCATTGGGTAGACCACACCACCCTCTGGAGAGCCCTGCAGTTGCGGGCGGTGCAGTTGCCGTACCAGGCGTTGAAACAGCCCGACAGGATGCCCTCAATTGTGCATCTGTAAAAGTTTGTGAGGGTTTTAGGTGACAAGCCACATTTCTTCAGCCTCCTGAGGTTGAAGAGGCGCTGTTGCGCCTTCTTCACCACACTATCTGTGTGGGTGAACCATTTCAGTTTGTCAGTGATGTGTACGCAGAGGAACTTGAAGCTTTCCACCTTCTCCACTGTGGTCCCGTCGATGTGGATAGGGGGGTGCTCCCTCTGATGTTTCCTGAAGTCCAGGATCAGCTTCTTTGTTTTGTTGACGTTGAGTGAGAGGTTATTTTCCAGGCACCACACACCCAGGTCCTCACCTCCTCCCTGTAGGCTGTCTTGTCATTGTTGGTAATCAGGCCTACTACTGTTGTGTCCCAAACTTGATGATTGAGTTGGAGGCATGCGTGGTCACGCGGTCATGGGTGAACAGGGAGTACAGGAGGGGAACGCACCCTTGTGGGGCCCCAGCATTGAGGATCAGCGAAGTGGAGGTGTTGTTTCCTACCTTCACCACCTGAGGCGCCCCGTCAGGAAATCCAGGACCCAGTTGCACAGGGCCGGGTTCAGATCCACGGCCTCGAGTTTAATGATGAGCTTGGAGGGTACTGGTGTTGAATGCTGAGCTGTAGTCAATGAACAGCATTCTTACATAGGTATTCTTCTTGTCCAGATGGGATAGGACAGTGTGCAGTGCGATGGCGATTGCATCGTCTGTGGATCTATTGAGGCAGTAAGCAAATTGAAGTGGGTCTAGGGTGTCAGGTAAGGGAGAGGTGATATGATCCTTGACTAGTCTCTCAAAGCACTTCATGATGACAAGAGTGAGTGCTACGGGGCGATAGTCATTTAATTCAGTTAACTTTGCTTTTTTGGGTATAGGAACAATGGTGGCCATCTTGAAGCATGTGCTGACAGCAAACTGTGATAGGGAGAGATTGAATATGTCCGTCAACACTCCAGCCAGCTGGTCTGCGCATGCTCTGAGGATGTGGATGCCGTCTGGGCAGGCAGCCTTGCGAGGGTTAACACGTTTAAATGTCTTACTCACGTTGGCCACGGAGAAGGAGAGCTCACAGTCCTTGTTAGCGGACCGCGTCGGGGGCACTGTGTTATCCTCAAAGTTATCCTTAAAAGTCACAGTGGGTACAACATCTTCTATATACTTCCTGATAAACTCAGTCACCGTGTAGGTGTATTCGTCTTTTTTATTCTCGGAGGCTACCCGGAACATATCCCAGTCCGCATGATTTAAAAAGTCTTGAAGGGAGGATTCCGATTGGTCAGACCAGCGTTGAATAGTCCTTAGCACTGGTACTTCCTGTTTGAGTTTCTGCCTATAGGAAGGGAGGAGCAAAATGGAGTCGTGATCAGATTTTGGGGGAGGGTCTTGTAGGCATCCCGGAAGTTGGAATAGCAGTGGTCGAGTGATATAGCAGCACGGGTACTACATTCAATGTGTTGATAGAATTTCAGTAAACTTTTCCTCAAATTTGCTTTGTTAAAATCCCCAGCTACAAAAAATGCATCCTCAGGATATGTGGTTTCCAGTTTGCATAAAGTCCAGTGAAGTTCTTTGAGGGCCATCGTGGTATCGGCTTGAGGGGGAATATACACGACTGTGACTATAACCAAAAATAATTATCTTGGGAAGTAATACGGTCGTCATTTGATTGAGAGGGATTCTATGTCGGGTGTGTTATCACAATCACACCATGAGTAGTAATCATGAAACATACACCCCCGCCCTTCTTCTTCTTCCCGGAGAGATATTTATTCCTGTCTGCGCGATGGACTAAGAACCCAACTGGCTGTACGGACTCAGACAGAATAACCCTAGAGAGCAATGTTTCCGTGAAACAGAGTATGTTACAATCCTGATGTCTCTCTGGACGACATCAACTTTATTATCCAGAGACTGAACATTAGCGCGTAATATAATCGGAAGGGATGAGTGGTGTGCACGCCTCCTGAGTCGGACTAGAAGTTCACTCCGAATACCTCTTCTCTGCTGGCGTTGTTTTGGATTGGTCTCTGGAATCAGTTCAATTGCCCTGTGTGGTACGAAGAAAGGATCCGATTCGGGAAAGTCATAATCCTGGTCGTAATGCTGGTAATGCTGGTGAGTTACCGTCTCTCTGATGTACAAAAGTTATTCAGCTGTATGTAATAACACAATACATTTTCTGGGCTAGTAATGTAAGAAATAACACATAAAATACAAAATACTGCTAAATTGCCTAGGGGCTTTCTATCGGCGCCATTTCAGTTGGATTTTTGTGTGACATAAAAGTAACACAAAATCGCAATTTAATCAATTTTAAATTCAGGCTGTAACACAACAAAATGTGTAAAAAGTCAAGGGATGTGAATACTTTCTGATGGCACTGTAGTTCTCAGGTCAAAATATTTAAGCAAATGATCCCAATTCTAATAGTAGCAGCTTCTGACTAGTTCATGATGTAGTAGCCTATGCTAGATCTAATAGCTGTATTACATGAACTCAGACCTGGCTGACCTGTTGTTATTGTCTTCTGTGGAATTCATAATATTGTTGGACAGGTTTAAATGCTCTTTGTTCTTTGTATCCGTAGAGACAGTAATTTTTTCCTGTAGTCAAGCCTCCAATCAGAAATTGCGAGAACACTCATTTAGAATGCCTGAAGCTTTAACAGTGTGTGTGTAAGTGTGTACGCAAGTGTTAAACTTCAAGAACATTGATGAGGGAGTATCAGAATGTTGTTTCTGATGCAGATTAGTGTTTCCGTCCCTTACAGTCAAAACATAGTCTGCCTGTAACTCAATCTTTCTTTCGGGAGAAACTTTAGCTAATTAAACATTTTTGAATAATCACGATTAACTACAGAAAATCATGCGATTAATCATAATTAATTTGTTTAATTGTTTGACAGCCCTAAGTCAAATACAGTACATCATTACATGCACCAGGGATGTGGTGTGCTCGTTGGCTGCCTGGCTATCCAATCAGCTACTGTAGCTGTGTTTGGGAGGCTGATTTTTGCATGGTATGACAGAGAGAGGTCAAGTGTCCTGACCTGTGATGATGATGATGATGACAGATGACCCATCGTCATAGTGATGTGGTAATCTAATAAGTCAGAGTAGAGTCAACAGGGTCATTGTTGAACACAGTAGATCAGTGTCAGTAGAGCATCATGGTAATGCTTCTCCTCCTCTGACTCTTAGAGAGATACACTGTCTCTCGATATCAGAACCAATACTAGAACAAAAGCAAGCAAACCTCCCACATGTAACCTCTCTATGTAACCATCCACCCTTGTCTAAGGTAATGGGTTGTTGTGTGGAGTGGAAAGCTACAGTACTGTAGCACTATTGAGCAGTTCAATTTGGCTTGATGAGCAGCCTGCAGATACAGCTGCGTGTGTGTGTGTGTTTGTGTGTGTGTGCATGCGTATGTGTGTGTGTGTACATGTGTAAGTGTGTGCCTGCATGTGGAGTGCGTCTCAGGACCTCTCTCTCTCTCTGTGTGTGTCTCCATACTTGAGTAAAAGTCTAAAAGTATTTGGTTTTAAATATACTTAAGTGTCTAAAGCATTTCTCAACGGCTGGCCATGCCTTCCACCTGGCTACTCCAACCTCGGCCAACAGCTCCCCCCCCCCCCCCCCCCCCGCAGCTACTCGCCCAAGCGTCCCCAGCTTCTCCTTTACCCAAATCCAGATAGCAGATGTCCTGAAAGAGCTGCAAAATCTGGACCCATACAAATCAGCTGGGCTTGACAATCTAGACCCTCTATTTCTGAAACTATCCGCCGCCATTGTCGCAACCCCTATTACCAGCCTGTTCAACCTGTCTTTCATATCGTCTGAGATCCCCAAGGATTGGAAAGCTGCCGCGGTCATCCCCCTCTTCAAAGGGGGAGACACCCTGGATCCAAACTGTTACAGACCTATATCCATCCTGCCCTGCCTATCTAAGGTCTTCGAAAGCCAAGTTAATAAACAGATCACTGACCATCTCGAATCCCATCGTACCTTCTCCGCTGTGCAATCCGGTTTCCGAGCCGGTCACGGGTGCACCTCAGCCACGCTCAAGGTACTAAACGATATCATAACCGCCATTGATAAAAGACAGTACTGTGCAGCCGTCTTCATCGACCTGGCCAAGGCTTTCGACTCTGTCAATCACCATATTCTTATCGGCAGACTCAGTAGCCTCGGTTTTTCTGATGACTGCCTTGCCTGGTTCACCAACTACTTTGCATACAGAGTTCAGTGTGTCAAATCGGAGGGCATGTTGTCCGGTCCTCTGGCAGTCTCTATGGGGGTACCACAGGGTTCAATTCTCGGGCCGACTCTTTTCTCTGTATATATCAATGATGTTGCTCTTGCTGCGGGCGATTCCCTGATCCACCTCTACGCAGACAACACCATTCTGTATACTTCTGGCCCTTCCTTGGACACTGTGCTATCTAACCTCCAAACGAGCTTCAATGCCATACAGCACTCCTTCCGTGGCCTCCAACTGCTCTTAAACGCTAGTAAAACCAAATGCATGCTTTTCAACCGTTCGCTGCCTGCACCCGCCCGCCCGACTAGCATCACCACCCTGGACGGTTCCAACCTAGAATATGTGGACATCTATAAATACCTAGGTGTCTGGCTAGACTGTAAACTCTCCTTCCAGACTCATATTAAACATCTTCAATCCAAAATCACATCAAGAATCGGCTTTCTATTTCGCAACAAAGCCTCCTTCACTCACGCCGCCAAACTCACCCTAGTAAAACTGAAATAGCTACCCTAGTAAAACAAAATAGCTTCCAATACTCTACTCAGCAAACTAGATGCAGTTTATCATAGTGCCATCCGTTTTGTTACTAAAACACCTTATACCACCCACCACTGCGACCTGTATGCTCTAGTCGGCTGGCCCTCGCTACATATTCGTCGCCAGACCCACTGGCTCCAGGTCATCTAAGTCCATGCTAGGTAAAGCTCCGCCTTATCTCAGTTCACTGGTCACGATATCAACACCCACCCGTAGCATGCGCTCCAGCAGGTATATCTCACTGATCATCCCAAAAGCCAACACCTCATTTGGCCGCCTGTCCTTCCAGTTCTCTACTGCCTGTGACTGGAACGAATTGCAAAAATCGCTGAAGTTGGAGACTTTTATTTCCCTCACCACATTTAAACATCTGCTATCTGAGCAGCTAACCGATCGCTGCAGCTGTACATAGTCCATCTGTAAACAACCCACCCAATTTACCTACCTCATCCCCTTACTGTTTTTATTTATTTTTCTGCTCTTTTGCACACCAGTATCTCTACTTGCTCATGATCATCTGATGATTTATCACTCCAGTGTTAATCTGCTAAATTGTAATTATTCGCTCCTATGGCCTATTTATTGCCTACCTCATGCCTTTTGCACACAATGTATATAGACTAATTTGGATTTTTTTCCTACTGTGTTATTGACTTGTTTATTGTTTACTCCATGTGTAACTCTGTGTTGTTGTCTGTTCACACTGCTATGCTTTATCTTGGCCAGGTCGCAGTTGTAAATGAGAACTTGTTCTCAACTAGCCTACCTGGTTAAATAAAGGTGAAATAAAAAAATAAAAAAATAAATAATGTAATTTCTCAAATATACTTAAGTATCAAAAGTATAAGTATAAATCATTTACAATTCCGTATATTAAGCAAACCAGATGGCACCATTTTCTTGTTTTTTAAATTTACTAATGACCAGGGGCACACTCCAACACTCAGACATAATTTACAAACAAAGCATGTTTGTTTAGTGAGTCAGCCAGATCAGAGGCAGTCAGGATGACCAGGGATGTTATCTTGATAAGTGTGTGAATTTGACCACTTTCCTGTCCTGCATTCAAAATGTAACAAGTACTTTTGGGTGTCAGGGAAACGTATGGAGTAAAAAGTATAATATTTTCTTTAGGAATGTAGTGATGTAAAAGTTGTCCAAAATATAAATAGTAAAGTACAGATACCCCCCCCAAAAAACAACTTAAGTAGTACTTTAAAGTATTTTTACTTAAGTACTTTACACCACTGTGAAAAGGTTTCTATTTGGTTCTAATAGGCCATTGAGGGAACGTTTCATGATGGTCAAGGGGACGTCGCATGATGGTCCCAAGGGAACGCTGTCTGGGGGACCTTTGTCTAGTTCTATCACGGATCAAGGTAAGATCCAAGTGCAGACTGTGTGAAGTAACAATGTTTATTGTAACAACAGGGGCAGGCAAACGAGATGTCAAGGCAGGTAGGGGTCGATAATCCAGAGTAGGAGCAAAGGTACAGGACGGCAGGCAGGCTCAGGATCAGCAACAGGCAGAGTGGTCAGGCAGGCGGGCTCAGAGTCAGGACAGGCAATGGTCAAACCCAGGAGGGCGAGAAAAGAGAAACTGGAAAAGGCAGGAGCTGAGACAAAACGCTGATAGGCTTGAACAAACAAGACGAACTGGCACAGACAGACAGAAAACACAGGATAAATGGATAAATGGGGAAGATGGGCGAGACCTGGAGGGGGCGGAGACAAGCACAATGACAGGTGAAACAGATCAGGGCGTGACAAGTTCCCTGTAAATTACCAGGACGTCACTGATGACCATGACAGGACATTTTTAGGATGTTCTCAGAACTTTCATTTTACTAGTCAGGACTATTTTGGGACTAACCCGGGACAAACCGGGAACTAGACAAAATATCAGGAGGATACAGGTGTGACGACCATCCCAATCTGTCTGCTGAGTTCTTTATCTTTGCTCTTGTTTTCCTTAATAGGATGTCGGTGGGCGGAGCCGGGAGTGTCGTCAGCGAAATGTAAATCTGTACCATGTAAATCTGCTAAAACCCTATTATGCACATTCCTCTGGGGCCGAAGAGTGGGAGTCCGCAGAGGACGGTAAACCTGTACTTTTGGCCGGTACTGTTACATCGCTGGGTTCTTAATTTTGTCATGCTAGGTCCATGCATGGTGAGGAGGATCTCCCTGGTCCCGACGGTTGTGTACTTCAAGGTAGATTGAAAAATTCAGACACTGGATGTTTTGGACAGCCTTCTCACCTGCTGATAGTCGAGTTGGTCGGTCGGATACTGAGATTTCCAGTTTTGTTTTCTGATACACCTACACATACAAACTTAATAGAACACGATATTGACATTGGGGATGCTGACCCCATCCGTCAGCGGATCTATAGAGTTTCTTCAGAGAAATGGCGTTGTCTCGATGCTGAGATCAGGTACATGCTGGAGAGTGATATTGCAGAGCCTTCTTTCTCCGGGTGGGCTTCTCCCTGTATCTTGGTCAGTAAACGGGATGGGACAAACATATTTTGTACGGACTACCGTAAGGTAACAGTGCCACTAAGCCAGATTAATTTCCTCTTCCTCGGATGGAAGACTGCATTGATCAGGTCAGAGCAGCAAAGTTCGTGAGCAAGTTTGACCTGTTAAAGGGCTATTGGCAGGTGCCACTGACGAGTAGGGCACATGAAATCTCTGCCTTTATTACACCCTCTGGTCTGTACTCGTATTCGGTTATGAGTGGCCTGCGTAATGCACCTGCCACTTTTCAGCGCCTTATGAATAGGGTTGTCTCCGGTCTGGTCAAGTGCGCTGTTTATCTGGACGATGTAGTGGTTTATGCAGATATTTGGGAGGAGCATCTGTCCCGTATTCAAGCCTTGTTCGACTGCCTGGCTGCGGATCGCCTCATTATCAATCTGGCTAAGTGTGAGTTTGCTCAGGCGACCGTTACGTACCTTGGTAAGGTGGTTGGACAGGGTGAAGTGCATCTTGTTTGGGCTAAAGTGGTAGTTATTGATGCTTTTCCACCACCAACTACTAAAAAGGAACTTATGCATTTCTTGGGAATGATTGGTTATTACCGTAGTTTCTGTAGGAACTTCTCTACCGTAGTCACTCCCCTGCTGTCCTCATTTATCTTTCCTCTTAAAGGTTTTTTCCTTTGCGCAAAGGTTGCTCAGGTCTGGGGAGGACGAGGTTGGTTGGAGCAGTGGGGTAGCGTTAACCAGGGCAGTATTTTGTTTGTGTTTATGTTTGGTTGGTGTGGTGTTCCCGCTGCGCTTTTAATGTGACGAAATAGCCTAATAGTCTATCAACATTTTAAGCTAAACGTTCTGATCTGTTACGTTTTCAAATCATCATTAGAGTCGCATCATCCAGCCTTACACTGTATTAAAAATCCAAACATATAGCCCAACGTTTGTAGAACAACTAAAGTTACATTAATAAGTCTAAATTAAGCATATAGGACCTCCTTTTTTTGTTAAACACTAATAACTGTAAATGAAGCATATATGAGTACCTATTTCTGTGTTAAACTCCCTCAAATTATTTGGAGAAAATATCCTTGGCATTTTTCCCAATTTTGTTGCCTTACAACCTGGAATTAAAATAGATTTTTGGGGTTTTTGTATAATTTGAATTACACAACATGCCTATCACTTTGAAGATGCAAAATATTTTTTCTTGTGAAACAAACAAGAAATAAGACAAAAAATCTGAAAACTTGAGCGTGCATAACTATTCACCCCCCCCAAAGTCAATACTTTGTAGATAAGTCTCTTGGGGTATGTCTCTATAAGCTTGGCACATCTAGCTACTTGGATTTTTGCCCATTCTTCAAGGTAAAACAACTCCAGCTCCTTCAAGTTGGATGGGTTCCGCTGGTGTACAGCAAACTTTAAATAAAGTCATACCAAAGATCCTCAATTGGATTGAGGTCTGGGCTTTGACTAGACCATTCCAAGACATTTAAAGGTTTCCCCTTAAACCACTCAAGTGTTGCTTTAGCAGTGCTTTGGGTCATTGTCCTGCTGGAAGGTGAACCTCTGTCCCAGTCTCAAATCTCTAGAGGACTGAAACATCATTCCTTCAATTCTGACCAGTTTCCCAGTCCCTGCCGATGAAAAACATCTCCACAGCATGATGCTACCACCACAATGCTTCACTGTGGGCATGGTGTTCTCGGGGTGATGAGAGGTATTGGGTTTGCGCCAGACATAGTGTTTTCCTTGATGGCCAAAAATCTCAATTTTAGTCTCATCTGACCAGAGTACCTTCTTCCATATGTTTGGGGAGTCTCCCACATGGCTTTTTTTCTGGCCACTCTTCCATAAAGCCCAGCTCTGTTTGTTCCAATGGTAAATGACGAGACAGAGACATTCATGCGAGTAACCAGCCTTGTTCTGTACATCATGACACTTCCGGGTATCTCCAGCACCCCGGTATAAATACATGAGTTGCAGTAATGAACATTTACCAACAGATGGCATCACTGTGCCATCTTACACCCATAACATCTTCCCTTTAATAAAATAGGACAGGAGGTGTCAATTCATTAACAAAACAAACCTAGTAATAATTTCCAACATGAACAGTTTCCTTTTTTCTTTTTTTTTTTTTCTCAGGTAACAACTTAACACATTTTGATAGTCTCTTTACTTTTTTTTTTTCTTTTAATCTCTTTCTGTCAACCCTGATGGGAAACCTACAGATTAAGTCTTTTTGGTGGCTGAGACAAACGCCCGTAGCGTGAAAAGACAGGGGGCTTGTCTGCGAGGACTGCGGGTTCCCGCACAGGCGTGTCACCTGACTGTCTAAGAGGAGTATTGATGGGCGAGGGAGCAGCCGACCTGTGATCACCTGGCTCTTCGCCCAGTGCCTCAGGCCCCATGTGACTTGACCTGTGATCACCTGGCTCTTCGCCCAGTGCCTCAGGCCCCATTGCTGGAGTTCCGTCTTTTGTCATGCGACCCCTTTGACCATCAGGGTTCTGAGTAGGTGCTGGCTCAGCAATCCGAAGGTCAACCCTGTTGCGACGGTACAGTGATCCATTCACTTCGACCAAGTAGGAGCGTGGTGCCACTTTCTGTACACAGGATCCGAGTCTCCAGAGGCCCGTCCGGTCCCCTGGTAGTGGCTTCATTCGCACCGTTTCACCCACCCTGAGCTCAGGTAAGTCTTTTGCTGATTTGTCGTAGATGAACTTGGAGACCTGTCTTCTGTGACGTAGCTTCACCAGCACGTCAGTCACCACACAGGGCTCCAGGAGAGTGTTGGCTACTGGCAGAGCTGCTTTTAAGCGCCGTGCCATGAGGCGCTGGGCCGGGCTGCTATCCATGCCTTCTGTCGGGGTATTGCGCCACTGCAGGATTGCTTTCCAGGCATCTTTGCCCTCTCGCAGAGCCTTTTTGCAGAGGTTCTTTGCGATTTTTACTGCGGACTCCGCCTTCCCATTAGCTTTTGGGTATCGTGGTGATGAAGTGACGTGCTCAAATTCCCATCCTGCAGCAAATTTTCGGAACTCAACACCGGAGAATTGGGGTCCATTGTCTGAAATTACCCTATCTGGCTGGCCATAGCGGGCAAACTGAGCCTTGCAGCGTTTGATCGTTGTCTCTGCTGAGAGGTCGGGGAGGAGGTCAATCTCCCAAAAGTCTGAATAATGATCGACTACCAGCAGAAAGTCTTTGCCACTGTGCTGGAAGAGATCTAAACTTACTATCTGCCAGGGGCGCATCGGTAGCTCGTGGGACATCATCGTCTCTCTCTGTTGTTCAATGGCGTATTCATTGCAGATTGTGCATTTACTGACATAGTCTTTGATTTCACTCTGCATTCCTGGCCAATACAGTGTGTCACGTGCTTGTCTGTAACAGGCCTCACCTCCTATGTGACTTGAGTGCACACGCGCCAACATCTCATGGCGCAGAGACCGGGGAATAACGACTCTCTGACACATGAATATTACTCCGTTTTGAACACTGAGCTCCTCTTTGACTGGCCAATATTCTCTGACGGCTAAAGCAGTTTCTTCCTTGCAGTCGGGCCAGCCCATCATAATCACAGACCTCAATGCCTGGAGTTTTCCGTCCCTGTCTGTGTGCTGTCTGATTTGTATAAGGCGCTGGTCCGTAACATTGAGGTAGTCAGCCTGGTTGATGTGTTCAACATCCACTTGCTCTCTTTGTAAGCTGCACACTGCGTGTTGTTCATGCATGGAGCGTGTGTGAATGCCTGATGCAGTAGCCCTGCTGAGCGTGTCACTCACATACATCTCTGGCCCTGGCTTATACACCACCTTGAGGTTGTAGTTTTGTAGGGCCAGTAGCATGCTCTGCAGTCGTTTTGGGGCATTCAGAAGAGGCTTGCTGAATATAGCAATAAGGGGCTTGTGATCTGTCTCTGCGGTAATATTGTCGCGCCCGTACAGGTAGTGGTGGAAGCGTTGGCATGCAAACACAATGCTGAGGCACTCCTTCTCTATCTGGGCATAGTTCTGCTCTGTTAGGGTGAGTGCCCTAGAGGCGAATGCCACAGGCTGGCTCTCCTGCATGAGGCAACAGCCAAGTCCATACTGGCTTGAGTCACTCTGAATCGTGACAGGTTTTGACACATTGTAGTAACGCAGTACAGGTGTCTGGGTGACCAGTTTTTTTATTTCCCTCACCGCTGCGTCATGTTTTGGGAGCCAATGCCAGATGGCGTCCTTGTCCATGAGCCTCCTTAGTGGCTCACACACTTCAGAGAGCCGCGGTAGGAATTTGGCCAGGTAAGTGACGAATCCGACGAAGCGCTGCACTCCCTTCACGTCAGATGGGTGGGGCATTTCCAAGACAGCCTTCACTTTTTCAGGAACCGCCTTCAATCCGATGGAGGACAAGATGTGCCCATGAAAGCGGACCTCTGGCACTTTAAACTGAAGCTTTTTTATGCTTAGCCTTAGCTTGACCTGTCTGCATCTGACCATCAGGGCCAGCAGCTTGGCGTCATGGTCACATTCTGCCTCCTCATCACTGTCCCCACAGCCCACTACGAGGATGTCATCTGCTATAGGTTCCACGCCACTGAGTCCCATCAACAGCTCGTGCTGCTTCCGCTGATACACCTCTGGAGCCACGGAGACACCAAACGGAAGCTTCAACCACCTCTTCCTGCCCCAGGGTGTCCAAAAGGTGGTCATGTAGCTGCTGGGCTCGTCGAGCTTGCACTGCAGGAAGGCATCTCTAGCGTCCACGAGCGTGAAGACTCTGGCCTTTGGGAGCTTGTAAAGAACATCCTCCAACGTGGGCATAATGTAATGTGAACGTCGCAGAGCCCGGTTGAGGTGTTTAGGATCAATGCATATCCGTAGCTTGTCTGGTTTCTTGATGATAACCATATTACTTATCCAGTCTGTAGGCTCAGTGACGGATATCATGTGGCCATCTGCTTCGTATTTGTCAAGCTGAGCCTTCGTAGCTGCTTTCATGGCCACTGGTACATTGCGGGGTGCACACTGGACAGGCTGGATTGCTGCGTCCAACTCAAAGTGGACTTCCCCGGGAACTGACTCGACCGGGGCGTTGAAGACATCATGGTACTTGCTTAGGAGTGTCTCCTTGCTCAGGGGCCCAGCCTTGACTTTATCTATAATGTTAAGATCAGCTGGGATGGTAAAGTTAATAAGCCCAAGGCGCTCGCATGTAGAACCTGACAGTAATGGCTGTTGACTAGCCTCAACTATTTCAAACTCAAGGGTGTGTTTCTGGCCACGTAAAACACACTCTGTCACAAACAGGCCTAAAGAGGTCATGAACTGGCCTGAATACAGTTTCAGCTTGGTGCTACTCTGTGTGAGATTGTCTCTGGGCGCGAGCCTCCTTTTATCTTTAAGGCTCATAACGTTGCATGTGGCCCCTGAATCTATCTGGCATTGCTGTGGTTTATTATTAAGTAGCAGAGTGACAAACCACTTTTTTCCTTTTGCCTTCACTGCCCCTATGCACTCGCTAGCATATACATCCTCTGTGCTGTTGTTCCCTTCATCTGTGTTTGTTTCAATGGAGTGCACCTTACCCTCCTTTCTCTTGCTTGTGGAGTGTACGGCTTAAAGTGGTCCTATGGACAGATACTCCAATCTCCGCTGTGGAGCTTTGCAGCTCCTTCAGGGTTATCTTTGGTCTCTTTGTTGCCTCTCTGATTATTGCCCTCCTTGCCTGGTCCGTGAGTTTTGGTGGGCGGCCCTCTCTCGGCAGGTTTATTTTGGTGCCATATTCTTTCCATTTTTGAACAAAGGATTCTATGGTGCTCTGTGGGATGTTCAAAGTTTCTGATATTTTTATAACCCAACCCTGATCTGTACTTCTCCACAACTTTGTCCCTGACCTGTTTGGAGAACTCCTTGGTCTTCATGGTGCCCCTTGCTTAGTGGTTGTGCAGACTCTGGGGCCTTTCAGAACAGGTGTACAGTATATATATATATATATATATATATATATATATATATACTGAGATCATGTGACAGATCATGTGACACTTAAATAAAGTCCACCTGTGTGCAATCTAACTAATTATGTGACTTCTGAAGCTAATTGTTTGCACTAGATCTTATTTAGAGGCTTCTTAGCAAAGGCGTGAATACATATGCACGCACCACTTTTCCGTTTTGAATTTCTTTTACTTTTTTGAAACAAGTAATTTTTTTCATTTCACTTCACCAATTTGGACTATTTTGTGTATGTCCATTACATGAAATCCAAATAAAAATACATTTAAATTACAGGTTTTAATGCAACAAAATAGAAAAACTGCCAAGGGGGATGAATAATTTTGCAAGGCACTGTATTTTATTTAGCTTTGTTCAATTGTATTCTTCATACTATTTAATAATATTTTAAAAATGCCACAGAATTCTAAGCAAATCTTGTCTGCTAAATTAACTAGTGTAGCTCACAGCCATTTGGCATAGCCAGATGAGAGGATCTTATTCTGTTCTTCTGAAATAGAATACATTTTCTTCAGATCATGCTTCTTCAGACCTGTCTAAAATAAATCATGGATTTATTGTGAAGGTGTAGGCTATATTACATGGATTTATTTGACATTTTAAAATGTAGATGTTCCAAAGGTCTGCATCAGTGTGTGTGGAAGCCAGGAGATATTAAATGTGTTTATGTTAAATAACGGTCAAATCAAATCAAATTTTATTTGTCACATGCACCGGTGTAGACCTTACAATGAAATGCTTACTTACAAGCCCTTAACCAACAATGCAGTTAAGAAAGAAATATAACAAATAACTAAGGAGCAACAATAAAATAACAGTAGAGAGGCTATATACAGGGGGTTCCGGTACAGAGGGTTCCGGTACAGAGTCAATGGGCAGGGGCACTGGTTAGGTGAGTTAATGGAGGTTATATGTACATGTAGGTAGAGGTAAAGTGACTATTCATAGATAATAAACAGAGGGTAGCAGCAGCGTAAAAATGGGAGGTAGGGTAGGGACAATGTAAATAGTCCGGGTTGACATTTGATTAACTGTTCAAGAGTCTTATGCCTTGGGGGTAGAAGCTGTGAAGCTGTGAAGAAGTCTTTTGACCTAGACTTGGCGCTCTGGTACCACTTGCTGTGCGGTAGCAGAGAGAACAGTCTATGACTAGGGTGGCTGGAGTCCTTGGCAGTTTTTTGGGCCTTCCTCTGACACCGCCTGGTATATAGGTCCTGGATGGCTGGAAGCTTGGCCCCAGTGATGTACTGAGCCCTATGTACTGGGCCTATGTACTGGGCCTTGCGGTCGTAGGCCGCTAGGCCCAGTACATAGGTGGCAGGTGCCATTCCACTTATTGATGAAGCCAGTGACTGATGTGGTGTACTCCCCAATGCCATCGGAAGAATCACGGAACATATTAGAGTCTGTGCTAGTAAAACAGTCCTGTAGCTTAGAATCTGCGTCCTCTGACCAGTGCAGGTGCCATTCCAGGTGGTGATGCAACCAGTCAGGATGCTCTCAATGGTGCAGCTGTAGAACTTTTTGAGGATCTGAGGACCCATGTCAAAACGTTTCTGTCTCCTGAGGGGAAATTGGCATTGTTTTGCCCACTTCACAATTGTCCTGGTGTGTTTAAACCATGATAGTTTGTTGGTGATGTGGACTCCAAGGAACTTGAAGCTCTCAACCTGCCCCACTACAGCCCCACCGATGAGAATGGGGGCGTGCTGGGTTCTCCTTTTCCTGTAGTCCACAATCATCTCCTTTGTCTTGATCACATTGAGGGAGAGGTTGTTATCCTGGCACCACACTGCCAGGTCTCTGACCTCCTAACTATAGGCTGTCTCATCGTTGTCAGGGATCAGGCCCACCACTGTGGTTTTGTCAGCAAACTTAATGATGGTGTTGGAGTCGTGCTTGACCATGCAGTCATGGTGAACAGGGAGTACAGGAAGGGACTGAGCACGCACCCCTGAGGGGCCCCTGTGTTAAGGATCAGCGTGGCAGATGTGCTGTTACCTACCCTTAGCCCCTGGGGGCGCCCATCAGGAAGACCAGGATCCAGTTTCAGAGGGAGGTGTTTAGTCCCAGGGTCCTTAGCTTAGTGATGAGCTTTGAGGGCACTATTGTGTTGAACGTTGAGCTGTAGTCAATGAATAGCATTCTCACATAGGTGTTCCTTTTGTCCAGGTGGGAAAGGGCAGTGTGGAGTGCAATAGAGATTACATTATCTGTGGATCTGTTGGGGCGGTATGCAAATTGGAATGGTTCTAGGGTTTCTGGGATAATGGTGTTGAGCCATGACCAGCCTTTCAAAGCAGTTCATGGCTACAGACGTGAGTGCTACGGGTCGGTAGTCATTTAGGCAGGTTGCCTTTGTGTTCTTGGGCGCAGAGACTATGGTGGTCTGCTCGAAACATGTTTGTTTTACAGACTCGGTCAGGGACAGGTTGAAAATGTCAGTGAAGACACTTGGACAGCGCATGCTCGGAGTACACGTCCTGGTAATCCGTCTGGCCCTGCGGCCTTGTGAATGTTGACCTGTTTAAAGGTCTTACTCACATCGGCTACGGAGAGCGTGATCACACAGTCGTCCAGAACAGCTGAAGCTCTCATGTATGCTTCAGTGTTACTTGCCTCGAAGCGAGCATAGAAGTTATTTTGCTCGTCTGGTAGTTCCGTGTCACTGGGCAGCTCACGGCTCTGCTTCCCTTTGTAGTCCGTAATAGTTCGCAAGCCCTGCCACATCCGTCGAGCATCGGAGCCAGTGTAGAATGATTCAATCTTAGTCCTGTATTGACGCTTTGCCTGTTTGATGGTTCGTCGGAGGGCAAAGCAGGATTCCTCATAAGCGTCCGAGTTAGAGTCCCATCTTCTTGAAAGCGGCAGCTCTACCGCTTAGCTCAGTGCGGATGTTGCCTGTAATCTATGGCTTCTGGTTGGGGTATGGACGTAAGGTCACTGTGGGGACAACGTCATCGATGCACTTATTGATGAAGCCAGTGACTGATGTGGTGTACTCCCCAATGCCATCGGAAGAATCCCGGAACATATTAGAGTCTGTGCTAGTAAAACAGTCCTGTAGCTTAGAATCTGCGTCCTCTGACCACTTCCTTATTGAGCGAGTCACTGGTACTTCCTTGACAGTACATACTGTCAGTTGAAAGCTAAGCTAGCTAGCTAGCTAAGGTGTCGGCAGTAGTGACAGATCTGATGTGCAAGAGAGAGACAGTGTAGCCTGAAGTACAATTTTTGTTTCCCCGCTGATGATATGTTACCATAGCTTTCGTGTGAAGGAAAATCATCCGATTGAATAGCCTATTGTAGCTTCATTCATAAAATATATACTGTAGCTAGCTAGCTAGTTTGTAATTCGTTCATGATTTCAGAATAGGGGAGGGTTTTGATAGTGCTGATAAGATAGTGCCGCGAAAACCTGATGTGATGTGTTACAAGCTAGCATCCACCGAACCGATGTGAAAGTGCTCCGTTGCATCCTACGTTTAGATTAAAAACGATATTAATACTCTGAATTTTGCAATAATACTATACATACAGATTATGAAAGCAAAGACGTTGTGTTGTTAAAACCAGTTGAAAGCCCCAAACTATGCAACATTACCAGTTATTGTTTATGGCCATCTCTGACGTTGTCACCATAAAACCAAGAAGGTGAATCATTCTAATAAGTTTGCTTGTACTAAAATTAAATGAAAAACAAGCAATCCGGGGAAAAAAATACAAAAAAAACAACAACAAATCCATGTAAAATGTAATGATATCATAAAACTGCCAGGATAAAAAAAACACACATTGCTTTTTTTTTCTTGAACTAGGCAAGTCAGTTAAGAACAAATTCTTATTTATAATGACGGCCTAGGAACAGTGGGTTTACTGCCTTGTTCAGGGGAAGAACAACATATTTTTACCTTGTCAGCTCTGGGATTCAATCTAGCAACCTTTCAGTTACTGGCCAAACGCTCTAACCACTAGGCTACCTGCCTTCAATATAATAGGCCTAAGGGAGGGCTTGGGTTTTGAACAGATGAAACGGAAAATAAGCAATTTTTACAGGTTACATATAACTTCTAAATACAATCTTCACCGGTATTCACAAAGGTTCTCATCTCTCGTTTCATGATGGGCATGGACACGTAGCCTACATCATAGAGGGGGTTTCATGCATGTTCAAAACGAGACCTGCATAGAAAAAAGTATGTGTGCCTGCCCACAATACATAGATAAATGTGTGCCTGCCCACAATACATAGATAAATGTGTGCCTGCCCACAATACATAGATAAAAAGGGGATGTCAGCTCACTGTTTTACTCCTCTCAAAACTTTATATTTTAAATCAACTTTGAGGATTAAGATTTATTTCCAAGGGTCTCAGGAGCGAAACCCATTATCGACAGTGTTGACTACTTTGCAATTGCATTGGGCAGACAAAAAAAGCCTTAATTGAGAGTAGGGGAGGCTATGCTTGGTTTTTAATCAAATAAAACTAAATGAGGAAAAACATAAAAATTTTATGTTTCTAAATACAAAGTATTTAGGCACCAAAAGCACATTAGGCTACTCTTGTTCCATGCACATATGGGCACTGTGCATCATGGCTGAATAAGCTGAGTTTCCGCTGTCAAAATTCATATCATAACCATACCGCTAAAACCAGCTTTTGGTTGGTCTTAAGTTTCCCTATCAGAGCTGCCTGAAATTAGCACTTTGGATCATGTTTTTAAGAACTCACCTCAAACATTTCTACCCCGCCCATCAATGCAAGTGAGCTGATATAACCAGTAAATAGCTAAACCTGGTGTTGGGGCTGGAAAATGGCAGTGCGACAGTTTTTATATGACAAAATTGCAAACTAACATGCGTTTGACACTAGCACTATCTTAATGCCAGCAGGAAACAGAGCCCTAGGAATGATTTTAGAACGGCCGGGGATCCTTTATAGGACTAGAGGGGGGCAGGAATGAAGCCATCATGGGATAAATGATGATGCAATAATTATGACGGTTTGAATTTAGAAAACTCCTTTCTTCAGTGACATCACAATAGCCTAGTTTTGGCAGGATTATGCAATAGTAACTGTGCCATTCCAAACACAAAAAACAGGAAAATAAACAAATATACAAAACAGCGGAATATAAAGTGGATAATACCATGTGGGAGGACAATGCGCTTCTTTTTGAGCCTAAAATTAAGAAGAATCTGTCCAAGATTGTAGGAGATCCTCCTGCAATTTAGAATCCTTAGCCTATTTTTATTTTATTTATTTAACCTTTATTTAACCCTAATATCATATTTGGCGTTGTTCATGATGTGTCTTTGATAGCTCTCTCTATGCAGCTATACCACACCACTGATTAGGCCTTCAGTGTACTTGGTGTACCCCTAAATTTTACCACTGATCATCATGCCTGTCTCAATATAACTGCTAAAGTTCCTCAACCCTGCTTTCATAGTGATTTTAGAGAATTTGAATATATACAGCCCTTGTTGATCACTGTGAACTTACTGTAGCAGTAGAGGACCCATGTCACTTTATATCATACTGCATATAACCTTGGCGTGGGTGTCTTCTCTCTGTATTTCTTGGTATGTAGAGGAGGATGAGGAGGCTGAGGAGGGATGAGTGGATTGGAGAAGGAAGGGGAAGAGAGTGGTAATCAATGAGAAGTCTTGGATTTGGGAAACCCTTTTCATGTTTGGTAATCAGCTGATAGCAGGGAAGTCACTGGAGGAGAAAGGAGAGGAAAGGAGAATTTTTTTTTGAGAAAGACTGGTTTGGGAAGAGAGTTGCCTGAAAGAGTGCAAGAGTGGAGTGAAGGAATTATGGGCAAGGGGCTGAGTGGAAAGAAAAAGTAGAGAACAGTAAAACGGATCAACTTGATGCAATAGCTGTACACTGTAAAATAAAGTGTTAAGGATCTGAACATACATAAACACTTTTCTGTAACACATTTTTAACGTGTCAAGGCATTTAGAATTTCAATTAAAATGTGTCCGTGTTTAGATTGTAAACACCAGAACATGTTTATTCGCGGTAATACTTTTTAAATACATAAACACATTTATTCAGCACAAGGCATTTAGGTTTTAAACACTACTGTAGGGTGAAAAACCATAGTTGCATATTTCCCAGCATGCCTTTCTAGTGAATGTTTGTTAGTGACAGAGATACGGTAGTTGCATTAAAAAAACTCTTATATCAGAAGCCTTCACCAAGTGACTGTCTAAGTCAGTGGTCACCAACCCTTTCTGAGTCAAGATCACTTTCGCAGTCAAAAAGCAAGCTGAAATCTACTGCTCAGAGTTTTTTTTTTACATTAACCTCACACAAACAGTTTTGTAGGAACAAGGTTTGGGAAGTAGGCCTAATACATTATCACAGCATACTGGCTATAGGATTGGCCTGCCAATATTGTTAATCAAACCATATCATATTTCAAAACTCGATCTTTGATAACAAACTAGACATTTTTTTTGCACTTGTATATTTGGTGATCGACTAGGAATGCCTTGAAGATCGACCAGTCGATCGCGATCAATCGGTTGGCGACCACTGGTCTAAGTGAATGTGTATCAATTAAAAGTAAAGCTTTTATGACCATATATTATTCACTTCATAAGGCCTTTAGTTATGCCCTAGTTGTCATTGAGATTGTGGTCTGAAAAATCCTGGCTGATGAGCCACATCAGACCTGCAATTCACAACACGATGGTTTGTCAATTGATTAGTAATTCTTGTAGGAATCCAGCCAGAGGGAAGATATCCAACAATTGGACTAGTTTATCACCCACATCCTGCACTCAGAACGACTGCTACAGTGGATTAGTTTAGTAAAATGTAAGTTATTTGTCTTTGTTTAGTATAAGATCAATTAATAAGTCAACGTGCATGAGAAAACATAGATTTTAAAACAAACTTTTAACAAAGCATGCTGGGAAATATGATAATGAGGCCCCTCCCAAGTCTTTTTCACTCTGAGCGATAATGGGAAACTAAACACTAGTGTTTAAAATCTGAACACTTAGGATAAATAGGTGTTCTCCTGGTTGGAAAAAGCTGACTATCATGTTTAATCTTGCATTCTAAATGCCTGTGTTTAAGATGAGAACACTTAATGGCAAATCGAAATGCCTAATCTGTAATAATATGTTCTTAAGGATCAGACCCTTTTTTTCAATTTCTTCCCTAAAATGACATACACAAATCTAACTGCCTGTAGCTCAGGATGTGAAGCAAGGATATGCATATTCTTGATACCATTTGAAAGGAAAAACTTTGACGTTTGTGGAAATGTGAAATTAATGTAGGAGAATATAACACAATAGATCTGGTAAAAGATAATACAAACAAAAAAACATGCGTTTTCAAATACTTTTTTATATCATCTTTGAAATGCAAGCAAAAAGCCATGAAATCACATAGGAGTTTAATGCAATTTAGATTTTGGCCACCAGATGACAGCAGTGTGTGTGTACAAAGTTTCAGACTGATCCAGTGAAGGGTTACATTACTGCACAACATTTTTAATCAAGTCTGCCCAAATGTGCCGAATTGGTCAATTGATACATTTTCAAGTACATAATTATAGATTACATACAAAAATGATATGGTAATAAAAATTTAAGTTTACACACTCTCAGGAAAGTCATACGTGATGGATAACTAGCTTCCCTACAGGAAAGACACTAACCTTCACACGTCTAGATGGCCGGGCGGGGTGGGGCCAGGAACAGTGTGGGGCCAGAAACAGCAGGGGTTCAAACTGTAGAACCCAGTTCCTACATTTGAATATAAAAATAGATTTTATTTAACAAAACTATGCTACATTTTATCTCTGGGACTCTCAGGATGACAAATCAGAGCAAAATTACTGACTTGAAGTACATTATTTACCTTCCGAGGTGAATGTATCAAACCAGTTGCCGTGGTAAAAGTTTTTTGTTGTTGTGCACTCTCCTTAAACAATAACATGTTTTTTTCCACTGTAATAGCTATTGTAAATTGGATAGTGCAGTTAGATTAACAAGAATTTATGTTTTCTTCACATATAAGACATGTCTATGTCCTGGAAAGTTGGCTGTTGCTTATAATGTCATTCTAGTCACATTAGCGCACGTTAGCAACAACCGTCCCGGAATAGGGACACCGATCCCGTAGAGGTTTTTAAACACTGACTTTGAGGTTATAAACGTGTCACATATTTAATTGTTTTAGAGTGTAGTTATCCTGTGAGAGGAATGCAGCTTTAAATTAGTTTCTTTCCTCTGTCTCCTTTCATCTCTCTTTCTACATTTTTCTTTCATCTTCTTCTTTCGTTCTCTCTTTCATTCAGTTTCTTCCCTCTCTAGGAATCAATGTCCTGATGGATCACATGCTTGGCACATTTCTTCCTACCTCTCAGGAGTGGGGACGGGAGGACACAATCACTCCCTCTGCTGTCATTACCATCTACTGCCCCTGTCACACACACACACGCACACACACACACACACATGGCTGCGGTGTGGTCAGGGTATACAGACGCTGTGGCTGTGATCCATAAGTGCCCTGAGTAGCAAGCGACCTTGAGACATTCAAGTCCCTTTGGCCTTGCCTATACCAGCCTTGCTATGTGCATATGTACAGTTGTAGGATCTTAATTTGACCAGTTTCAGAAAATAAACCTGCAGCAACAGGAAATGTGAATGATTATGTGGATTATAGGTAATGGACAATTTTGTAGGGGTAAATACATTTTTTTAGGGCAAATCAAGTCAGATTTTCTAAAATGTAAATTACAAGCGTTTCAAGCTGTGAAGGGTGATCAAAACTAAGCTCCTACACCTGTATGTGTGTATGAGTTCATTGCAACTCCAAGGACCACATTGTGAATAACTTATTTTTGGTTTCAACAGTCATCTCATATGAGAATCCTTTACTTTAATGTTACATTTTATTTATATGATCTGAAGGATCATTCCCTTCATGTGTCACCGTACAATGGGACATAAATTAGGTCCCCCAGCCCAACTCTTTCTCCCTTCTCTCCCCCCTCTCTCCCATGCTCGGCGAACATTAGCATTATCGATGGGCTCACCCCTTCACCCCAGACAGTGGCTCTTAAAAGAGAATAATTTTATGCAAATTAGATATTGATGAGCTAATGATTAATTGGCTGGTGGACGGCGTTAATATGCAGTAGCTGTCGTGTAATATACATTTGTAATGACTCTGTCTGAGTCTGTTCAAACAAATGGGCCACTTTGATCATTGGGCTAGTGTGAAGCCTTTCAACATGTTAGCTGGGGGGTAAACCACAGCCCAGGGACTTAAACTGGCTGCCATGGGAATGGAGATAGGGGGAGAGGGAGAGAGCTAGAGAGGGAGAGAGAAAGTTCAACTGTGGAGAGGAGTCATTACTTCTTTGAGAGGGAAAACAGTTAAAGGATGTTTATAGACACTGCATGCTGCATACTGAATAACGTTGCTTTAATCTAAATCAGGCCCCCCAGTCCCACAGATATAACTACTGCTTTCTGTAATGCTACTGTTTCATTGATAGATTGCAATTGTTTTCCTCTGATTGGTTTCATTGATAGATTATGGTAGATGATCATTTATGAATGAAGAAGAATCTCCCAGCCATTGTCACATCAAACAGCCTCACGCCTTGGAACACTATTACACATATAGAACCTGTCTTGACCAATCGGAGCAGCCCTGGGAACAGGAAGTGATATTAAGGTGAACTTAACTGTTATTCAATAAGCGCTCAGTGTCTCCCCTCAGACCCATCACCAGGCATAACAGTCAGGAGCACTCATAACCTCTGGTCAGATATCAACTGGAGAGTGGAACAGCCAGTTTCTACAAATGGTTCTCAATTCTATGTGTCCTTTTGGAGCAGGTGTGTTTCTTGGAGCATTGTTATATCAATATGGTTTCTTGATAGAATTTTCAAGACAGCTGGAACGCTTGAGAGCAACATTAAGGCCTTTCAAATTCCATGAGAGAATAGCTAGTGTTGTCATTGTTTTTCTAAAATGTCAAATAAAATAAAAGCAGGACCCACCGGGAAAATCTCCCATTAGTCGCTCCCAACACAGAAGACCCTCCCTCGTCTTGTCCCCTTGTGTGTTGGGTTTGAAGTGCTTCTTAAAAAAGTCTTGAGCCTCCTTGGCAATGGGAAATGTGTGTGTTCTGTTCTAGAAGGTCAAGATTAGTTTTACTGGGTGGATGAAGCCACATCTCAGGTTTAGCATGCGTAGCTGGGATCTTACCTCACTGTAGGTCTCCCTCTGTTTTCGCAGTTCAGCACTCAGGTCTGGGACGATGCTAAGCCTCTTCCCTGCATAGATCAGACCCCAGGATTCTGCTGCAAGACGAACAATTCGCCACTTGACTTCAAAGCTGTGGATTCATACAATCATACACCGAGATCTGTTCCGACGAGTACCCGTGCGATGTGCAATCAGCGGCAAGCTTCTCCTGCCCGAACAGTTCATAGAAAAGATTGCTCATGAAGGAAGTTGGTTTGCCAACTTCCACACCAGTTTCAAGTCCTGTGACCCGTACAGTGATTTTAAGGGAATGATTTTCGAGTGATTCTATCTACTGTTATAGGAGTTTGGTTATCCCTTCCAACCTAGACTACAAGACCAAAAGTATGTGGACACCTGCTCGTCGAACATCTCATTCCAAAATCATGAGCATTAATATGGAGTTGGTCCCCCCTTTTGCCGCTATAACAACCTCCACTCTTCTGGGAAGGCTTTCCACTAGATGTTGGAACATTGCTGCAGGGACTTGCTTCTATTCAGCCACAAGAGAATTAGTGAGGTCGGGCACTGACGTTGGGCGATTAAGCCTTGCTCACATTCGGCATTCCGGTTAAACAGGAAAGGGCCTTCCCCAAACTGTTGCCACAAAGTTGGAAGCACAGAAGCGTATAGAATGTCATTGTATGCTGTAGCATTAAGATTTTCCTTCACTGGAACTAAGGGGCCTAGCCCGGAGCATGCAAAACAGCCCCACACCATTATTCCTGCTCCACCAAACTGTACAGTTGGCACTATACATTGGGGAAGGTAGCGTTCTCGTGGCATCCGCCAAACCCAGATCTGTCCGTCGGACTGCCAGAAGGTGAAGCGTGATTCATCACGCCAGAGAACACGTTTCCACTGCTCCAGAGTCCAATGGCGGCGAGCTTTACACCCCTCCAGCCGACGCTTGGCATTACACATGGTGATCTTAAGCTTGTGTGTGGCTGTTCGGCCATGGAAACCCATTTCATGAAGCTCCCAACGAACAGTTATTGTGCTGACGTTGCTTCCAGAGGCAGCCTGGAACTCGGTAGTGAGAGTTGAAACCGCGTCAGCACTCTGCGGTCTCATTCTATGAGCATGTGTGGCTTACCACTTTGCGGCTGAGCTGTTCCTAGACGTTTGCACTTCACAATAACAGCACTTACAGTTGACCGGGGTAGCTCTAGTAGGGCAGAAAGTTGACGAACTGACTTGTTGGAAAGGTGGCATCCTATGACGGTGCCAAATTGAAAGTGAATGAGCTCTTTAGTAAGGCCATTCTACTGCCAATGTTTGCTTATGGAGATTACATGACAGGTGTATAAAATCGAACACACAGCCAACAATGAGTGAGGCTGACATAGCCGAATCCACTAATTTGAAGGGGTGTCCATATTTTGTTACGTTACAGCCTTATTCCAAAATGGGATAAATAGTTTTTTTCCACATCAATCTACACACAATACCCCATAATGACAAAGCAAAAACAGATTTTATACATTTTCGCAAATGTATAAAAATAAAAAACTGAATATAACATTTACATAAGTATTCAGACTCTTTACTCAGTACTTGGTTGAAGCACCTTTGGCAGCGATTACAGCCTCGAGTCTTCTTGGGTGTGACGCTACAAGCTTGGCATACCTGTATTTGGGGAGTTTCTCCCATTCTTCTCTGCAGATCCTCTCAAGCTCAGTCAGGTTGGATGGGGAGCGTCGCTGCACAGCTATTTTCAGGTCTCTCCAGAGATGTTCGATCGGGTTCAAATTTGGGATCTGGCTGGTCCGCTCAAGGACATTCAGAGACTTGTCCCAAATCCACTCCTGGTCTGTGTCCTTTAGGTCTGTGTCCTTTAGGTACCTTTTGGCAAACTCTAAGCGGGCTGTCATGTGCCTTTTACTGAGGAGTGGCTTACGTCTGACTACTCTACCATCAAGGTCTGATTGGTGGAATGCTGCAGAGACAATTGTCCTTCTGGAAGTTTCTCCCATTTCCACAGAAGAACTCTGGAGCTCTGTCAGAGTGACCATCGGGTTCTTGGTCACCTCCCTGACAAAGGCCCTTCTCCCCCGATTGCTCAGTTTGGTCGGGTGGCCAGCTCTAGGAAGAGTCTTGGTGGTTCCAAACTTCTTACATTTAAGAATGATGGAGGCCACTGTGTTGTTGGGGACCTTCAATGCTGCAGAAATGTTTTGGTACCCTTCCCCAGATCTGTTCCTCGACACAATCCTGTCTCTACAGACAATTCCTTTGACTTCATTGGTTGGTTTTTGCTCTGACATGCACTGTCAACTGTGGGACCTTATATAGACAGGTGTGTGCCTTTCCAAATCATGTCCAATCAATTGAATTTACCACAGGTGGACTCCAATAAAGTTGTAAAAACATCTCAAGGGTGATCAATGAAAAAATAATGCACCTGAGCTTAATTTCGAGTCTAATAGCAAAGGGTCTGAAACCTTTTGTAAATAAGGTATTTCGGTTTTGTTTTTATTCATACATTTCATACAAAAATTTCTAAAAACCTGTTTTTGCTTTGTCATTATGGGATATTGTATGTAGATTGATTAGGGGGAAAAAACAATTTAATCCATTTTAGTAGAAGGCTATAATGTTTTAAAAAAAATGAAAAGGGGAAGGGGTCTGAATACTTTCCGAATGCACTTTATAGTGTAGCTCACACTGTTTCCTGGTCACACCTCTGTCGCTTTGGCTGTCCTCTCCAGACGTTCTACTTTGGTTGAATAGGTATCCACTTTAGCAGTGAGCACTGCTAATGATTCATTTACTGGTTTTAATTGTAATTGTAAGTCGAGGGCAGAGGTAATCTCCTCACCAGTGGAGGCTGCTGAGGGGAGGACGGCTCATAATAATGGCTGGAACGGAGTAAATGTAATGGTATCAAACGTGGTTTCCATGTGGTTTATACCATTCCATTGACTCGATTCCAGCCATTACTATGAGCCGTCCTCCCCTCACCAGCCTCCACTGGTCCTCATGTATAGTAGCGGCCAGCTCTTTCTGTTGTTGTCTGGTGTTGAGAGACGCCATGTTCCCACAGTAGAATTGCAGACAGATCAATTCTAGCTTCTGGACCATAATAGACCTGCTAGTTATTTCTTGCCACACATTGAATGTCCCACATCTTAATATGATGTTTAGCATTGACAAGTTTTAGGAAACAAGTCTGTTGATTCATTATAATTTGCAAAAAAAAGCCACGAAAGCCCACGTTTCAATGCATGCCACCGGAACCAGAACTCCACTAACCATTTATGAAGAGAAATTAGATTAGAACTCTGTGTGATCCGCACTGTAGAAGATTACACACGTGTGCTGGAAACTGTTACCACCTTGGTTTGAAAAGGCCAGTTGATTATTAAACTGAAACAACCTGAAATGACATGTATCGTTTTATCCCCGTAGCCTAATGTTAAATAACTATGTTAAGATAATGAATTAGCAATATGTACACAAAGAAAGTTCACCGTATTTGTCTTTTTGGGGGGGATATAAATGTCTGAGGTGGCAGAAAATAAGCACAGTATTAGTGGTTTTCCAGGATGTGTCTAGGAACATCTCCACCAGGGATCCTTTGATCTTAGTTGTAATTAGTCCCCTCTAGTATTCCCCTGTTCTTTACTGCCAAGACAATGCTCACAACCAACCAACACCACTTCACTTCTGCCTACTGCAGCGTTTTCTAAGTTTGCCTTTTTCTCCTAAAGGGTCTTAAACTCCCTTTTCTCTCTAAGAGTATCATGAATACATGCAGGTCATATTGGGTTGATCTATGGTGCTTCTTTCATGTCATTTTTGTCTTTGTTCCCAGATCTTTGCCTTAAAAATGTAATTTTATCCACAATAAATTCATAATGTAAACACATTTGAATCAATATTAATTTCAAGCCTCTGTTGATGGAAAATCAATTGCATTTATATTAGTCAGTTGCATCTAAATCTTACCGACCCCCTTCCACCACAGAAAATAAAAGATGAGAGTTGAAAGAGGGAGGCCCAAACACACTTACTAACTCTCCATTAGACTCTCTCTATTTGGTCCTTTCAAAAGTGTGTATGTGAAAGGCAGTGCTGTCACCCTGTGGAGGACATCATGTGTGAAACAGAGGAGCAGTAGCTACAGATCCTCTCTCCCACTGATCATCATTACACATAATTGGACAGGCCTGTCTTGACCCCCCCCCCCCCCCCCCCCCCCTCTCTCTCTCTCTCTCTCTCTCTCTCTTCTTTACTTAGGGATATGAGGAGAGGAGAATAAGAATGTTGGACAATGGATAGTGTAAGTAGGCCCTCTGGAGGGGTGTATGTATCTGTATATAGTTCAGGGCACACATGGCTGTTGTGACTGTGGGTGTATGGGTGTATGTGAGAGAGAGAGATATGGAGATGGGGAGAGGGCAATGGTGGGAAGAGGGGGTGCTAAAGAAAGAGGAGGAATGAGAGAGAGAGAGAGAGAGAGAGAGAGAGAGAGAGAGAGAGAGAGAGAGAGAGAGAGAGAGAGAGAGAGAGAGAGAGAGAGAGAGAGAGAGAGAGAGAGAGAGAGAGAGAGAGAGAGAGAGAGAGAGAGAGAGAGAGAGAGAGAGAGAGAGAGAGAGAGAAAGAGAGAGAGAGAGAGAGAGAGAGAGAGAGAGAGAGAGAGAGAGAAAGGGGAATGGAGTATCTCTGTGTGTATATAAAGTAAAAAGCAAAGGTAAAGTTTAGTCTCCTTGGCAGTAGTAGTCCCTGGGTGAATCTCTCTTATCCCCTGAGCTGCTGTTATTTGGGAATGGAGATCCTTGATGAAGCTCTCCCTGTCAACAACCTAAGAGCTGCCACGGTTGCTGCGAAAACAAGGCTTCTCTGGTCGCTGTGGGGAGCGCCATGGAGACCAGTGCCAACCTTCCAACATTCTAACTGCTAATCAGCCCCAGCTGTCAGATGGCACCTGGCCTGACACCTCTGGTTAAAACCTGTCTCCAGGCATCCGCTTATTAAAGCTGCAAGCAGAGAGAAAGCGGGGTGGAAGGAGAGGGGGGGGGGGGGAGGGAGACAGAGAGAGATAGAGGGGCGAGAGAGTGCACTCCTAGTATAAGTGAGTGTGTCAAGCATGAAGTGGATGCGTATTATTAGATAAGTAGCAGTTTGGATGGAGTGTGAACAAAGGCAGATGTACAGTACTGTGTGTGTAAGAGGGATGTCTGCGGGTGTTCCCCTCACCCATGTAGAGAATGACGAGGTCCCAGGATAGCGCTGGGGGGGACAGGTGAGGGACGGGGCTGTCACTGGACCTGACATTTGGGGCTGTATTCTACTCTAATCTCACACACACACCATCTCACTGACACACACACTCAACTCTGAACAGTGAGACTATTGGGCTGTACCACTAAAGGTACTTTGTGGATTGCACCACATTCTGGGGTAATTGGCAAAAGTTTTGGGCATCTGTAAAATCATGATTTGATAGGTAGTTGCAAACAGACCAACAAACAGCATGTGCACACGTGCACACACACACACACAGCCTCTCATTTCTCTAGCAGCGGGGCCTTCTCTCAGAATAACAGTCCTGTCAAACAGCCATGGGGGGGGGGGAATTATACTAATACTCTAAATCCCCCCCTTCCCCTCCTTCTGCCCTCCTTCCATCCTTACTCTCTCTCCAACACTCTGCCACTCAAAATTAGTATTTTCATTGTTGCCAATTTACAGGCAATCCTTCCCATTAATGAAGCCAACTGTTCTAAATGGTGTCAGAGCAGAGCGGAGAAAAGGGAGGGAGAAACAGAGGGAAGGAAAAGAGAGGGGTAATGATGTCAGCACAGTGGAGAGGGCGTGGGCAGTAGACATCTTTCTGTGTAATACATGCATCTGTTTCAGCGTTATACAATTTGTCTCAAAACATTGAACACACTGGCCTGTGACTGGGTATCAAATAAAGAATACAAGTTTATTGCTTTGCTTTTATATTGCCATGTGCAAAGGTTATCTGGAAACTGCTGTGTTTTCTGGTATTGATAGTGCAACTCACAATGCCTTGGATGATGTTATATGTTCACATCCTGTAACAAGTGTATACACTGTATTGTAATGGCTGTATACAGTATTTTATTACATGAAAATGGCAAATAAAGTCTAGAATCGTATATTTTGGAATATGGTATAAGAATTTTATCAACACAGCTGGGTTGGTGAGCGCAAAGTAATACATTCAACAGAATGATGATTTATCTAAATATGTTGATTTGCTCCAGAACTTTCCTTTTATGTTTCCTAACAGTAGATAACATAATGGGTCCATACTTGCGAACATAGGCAACCATTTAAATTGAAACAAGTTCTCTGTATCCTTAACATACCTCAGTCCAACAGCACATTCTCATCATCAAAGCAACTTTCACGTGTATTATCGCAGATTGTGGCAAGGGCTCGAATCTCACATGAGTTTTAATCCCCCCGTTTGAAATGTAAATTTACATGTATTGTGTTAGTGGGTTGAAAAGGGACGCCTACAGCCAACAACTTGAAAATGAAGATTATGAATTAATTGAATAAGGAGCAACCACTTTCTTCAGTCTTGCAAACAACATACTACTATTGCCTAATAATCATATTGCATCTAGGCTATATTACATGGACGTGTACACCTAAATGTAAGCCTATAACTTTTTGTATGCATTTTTATAATCATCTGCTTTGTCACATGCATTTTTTAACTCGAGGAGGATGAGCGATACAAAGTGTACAGTAGGAATGTAGTTTGCACTTTCGTTATCATCTTACATATGGCAGTATTGCAGTTCTTTTTTTAAAAGTCTTAATGTAGGAAGACATTTGGCTATCATTAGTCAATTCTTATTCTTATTAGTCAAGGATTGGCAGAGAACAGTTTTTTCCTGAACAAAAAAGCTTCATGCGAGGGTGGCTCAAAGCACCGATTAAAGTGCACTATCAATTCTGAGTTAACCGCTTTAGGAGTGTGTGATACCTAGAAGTGTTGATGATAATGATAGCCTACGTGACTCCTATTTGACAAATCCATAAGTCTCTTCAGGGGTTTTCTTACGATAAGGAATGTACGATAAACTTACATTTTGTAAGGACTTCATTTAAATTTTCTCCATAAAAGCACATGGATGTGTTTGAAACAGATAAATAAAAACATGGGATTTTGTCATATATTCGAAAACGTAGGAGCTAGTAACTTAGTCATGGATGCATCAATGCGATATTGGAACAGATTTCTTTCTTTGTTACAGACCAATGGAACAAAAGTAAACTTTGAATAGGTTTAAAATATCCTTCTAGTGGCCAGGGTTCACCTTTTTAAAGAAATGCCATTGGTTAGTGGACATAAAGTCTAAGATCTTTGATAGGCTGATGGAGAATTTGTGCCAGGATATATTCAGTGCCACCTGTTGAGGTTAGCATAGGGCTAACGTGTGCCATGTTATCTGATGGGACCAGCTACAATTTAGCATTTTGTGCCGGATAACCTGTTTAAATGGAAATGGTTTCTTGTGTTGGAAAGTATGGATGGACCCATAGTATATAGAAGCCTATATTCCAAACTGTTTCAGGTAAAAGAGTACAGTGTTCAAAAGTCAATAAGGACACTGATAATATTCACTTTTCACGGGGACATAGCCATTACAGTGATAACACTCAAAAAGGTAATGGTGATGTCATGGTTAAATTTTGTCCAATCATCAACAAGAACTGTCAGATGACAGTGTTCCATAGGGTGAAGTGTTTTCCTGTGCAAGTCTACTATGGAAAGGTCACAGGTGTGGCCATAAAAAAGATACAACCCTCCATTCCGCTTTCATCATTGTTTACAGTACAGGCTACAGTACATCATTGTTTGTGCTTGGCCAAAGGGCTCTATGTTCATGTCATCTGGCCATAGCACCAGTTCCAATCCAAGTGCCCATACCGTTTAGAAAACTCTAGGCATTTCCATTTGTTGGATGACATGAAAATAGAGCTCTTTGGCCACGCACACCAGTGGGGGGTTTGGTGTCTAAGGATGCATAAGCAGAAGATAACCCAATACCTACTGTAAAATAGGGTGGTGGATCTTTGATGTTATGGGGTTATTTTGCTTCCACTGGTCCTGGGGCCCTTGTTAAGGTCAACGGCATCATGAGCTTTACCAAGTACCAGGACATTTTAGCCAAACTTGGACGCACATGGATTTTCCAGCAAAACAATAACCTCAAGCACACGTGAAAATCCACGAAGATTATTAATTGACCACAAAATTAACATTTTACAATCTCATAAAACATTTTAGAAAAAGTGCAGTTATCCAAGCAAGGTGAGGTATTGAAAACAGGGGTGGCGATCATTTTGACCCCTATCTTTTTGAAAAAAATAAAATATTACTTGTTAAACAAAATCTCTTCCTCTGAGCAATTGTATTAGTATAAAATAATGGACATTTCCCATCATTTGAGCATACAATTTAGCTCAGTATTTGGATTCTGTATTTTATACATTCTTCTTTGCTCATCTTTATCAAGGGTGTCAATAATTTGGGACCTGCCTGTATAGTTGCCTGTATTTCACACTTCATAAATATTTGAAATGAGAAAATAATTTAGTCCCACGGGATCATGTTATGCCTTCATCTGTATAATAAATGGAAGAAAAAAAACACATTTTCAATATTTGATCTAAGTTGAGGTAAAGAATCTTTAAATAATTGTAGGCAGAGTCAATATGGGGTTGAACAACAATATCTATAGCATGGTACGTTTACATTTTCTAAACTGAATTAAAACCTGTAAACTACAGAGAGAGAGACGGAGAGAAAAAATGAGAAAGAGGGTACAGCATGTGCAAAAGAAAGTCAAAGACAGAACGAGACAGCCTGAATAAGAAACAGTACTCTCTCTGCCCTCTAAGTCATCCTCATCATCTCAATAAATGAAAACAACATGTAAATAAATAATGCTTTAGATTAATTTTATTGGTATGCCCATTAGCCGAAGCCAATGGCAACAGCTAGTCTTCCTGGGATCCGACACATAACGGAAAAGACATTACAGACAAAAATACTTTACAAATGACATAATGTTTTTAAATATATCATAGACATTCAAACAAGTCAGATTGCAGAGAGGCATTGTTTTGTGAGGTGTTGTTTAATTAGTTTTTTTGCTGTTTGCTTGAGTAATTTGAGATGGAAGGGGGTTCCATGTAATCTTAGCTTTATATAATACTATGAGTTGCCTTGAATTCGTTCTGGATTTGCGGACTGTGAAGACACCCCTAGTGGCATGTCTGGTGGGGTAAGTATGTCTGTCAGAGCTATATGTAAGTTGATCATACAGACAATTTGGACATTTCAACACACAAATATTTCTCACATAAACAAGATTTGAAACAGTTAATCTCTCGTCAACCCTCAACCAGGAAAGACTGGCATGCATGTTGTTGATGTTAATTCTGTATGTGCAGTTAAGGGCAAAGTGCTGCCTTGTTTAGGCCAAAGGATGTCAAATCAATAGAAACCCCCACTAATAATATTTGACCAAATAGTTGAACCAGCAGGGCAAACTGGACTAGTCAAAGAGGAACATTGTGCTGGGTTAGTACGATATTGACTGGGGTCACAATTTAGTCACCATTTCAACATGTTAGTCAATGGTTTGTGTTCTCTACTTGTTCATGTAATATTAATTGTGCATTATACTGTTTCACCACTCCGCTTGCTTAATGCTTTTTGTTTTAAATTGAAAAAGACAAAATCATTTACATTTATTTTTTTACTGAGAAGTATGAAAAACATGATTCCATAATGTCACAACCTGGCTCTAAGATGGTGACAAGCAAGGGAGTCCACACATTGGCAGTTAAGGTGTAACAAAAATATTTAAATAACTAACAAAGTATAAAACTACAAAGGAAAATGAACCTGTGAAGTGTGAAAGTAGGCATGTGAGGGGTGTAATGGAGATGCATGGATGAAGGTAAAATGTGTGTAAGTGTTGAAGGGTTCACCTAATCAAAAAACATAATCAACCAGATCACAAAACACAATGGTGCTCGTGGAGAGAGAGAGGCTGGACTGGGCACCAGGAATTTTTATCTCCTAGTTGATCCCAAACCCAGGTGCAACTTGACACCTTAACGACCCAATCAGCTCCACCTGTCCCCAATCTGCAAATAAAAGCACAAACACAGAGGCGGCAGGGAGAGTGTAACAATAAACCATATCATAATCCAGTAATGTATGTTTTTATAAATATATATATAATATACCAACTGCTTGAATAGGCCTTGGTAACATACCAGATGTTATTTGTTAATTATTTATTTATGGGGGATCATTAGCTATAACCCTATCAATAGAGAAACAGTGAGACAGAGTTTGACAGAGACAGAACCATGTTGAAGCTATGGGGAGGAGAGAGACACACAGAAACAGAGAAAGGGGATGGAAGGAGTAAAGGAGGGAAGCTGAGGAAAGGAGGATAGTCTGGTTAAGCTGTGGAGTCGGTAGTGGTGCTATCTTAAATGAGGAGTCCCATATGAAGTTCTGGATTAACAGAACTTAATCCCTCATCAAACAGACAATAACACTATGGCCTAATCCCCCCCAAGTCTCAGATTAGCCAAACTGCTCCCCTCCTCTCCTCTCTGCTGCACAGTAGGAGCTGGGACTAGCCACTACACTATCCTCCACCATGACCTCTGTATGGGAACACGCTAACCAAAAATTGTGTCATTACCACTGCTACTGCTAGTCAACAAAGTCCCATGTACTGTGGTTCACCCAAAGATTCATTTGAAGTTCTGGAAGTTTCTGACACAGGGATAGGTTGAGAGTTGGAGATTGGACATTTATTTAGCAGCGATAGGTTACTGTTGGAGTTGAAGCTGCAAGTTGATTTGTAGTTGGATGTTTTTGTCACTTTTAATGTTAGTGTACAATCATTTTCTGTGATTGCTACTGAAAACAATTACTGAGAGGGGTAGATACAGCTTCCCATAATATCAACATTTAACCTCAAAGAATTGAACCAGTGTTAAGTAAATAATGCCTACATTTCTCACATCGGTGTACCTGTTTCAAAAAACAACCTCATTTATTAAATAGAATAAAAAAAATAACAAAACAAGATCCCTGTGAAGTATTTGACTGTGAAGACCTTGATGACTGTATTAAACCTGTAATTAGTAGGAGAGATACAAGTGTATAATTACCTATAAGTACCCCAGAGTGAACAAATATGTTCATCCAGCAAATAAAGGATTACTCTATCTGTGTACTTCACTCATTAACTCATCTAATTCACCCGGGAGAGACAGAATACAACAGATAGAGAGGAAGAGAAGAGAGAAAAATCTGCTGACAACCACTCCTCTGTAATAGCAGGGGGTCTCCTTTATCCTTAAATACATTAAAAAAAATAGCCAAATGCTCTTTGGGATTTTAAAGTGTGTTTGAGTGTGTATACCCAGTTGTGTTTCTTTTTGACAGTTTTCTTCCTTCTTTTAAATATATTTGATGAAAGTGGGGGGTGGTGTAACGGCTTTCTTCTGTGGACGAAGGATCGGACCAAAGCGCAGCGTGGTTAGTGTTCATCATGTTTAATAAAAGACAATAAACGTGAACACTACAAAATACAAAACAACAAATGTGAAAAACCGAAACAGTTCTGTCTGGTGCAGACACACGAAGACAGAAGACAACCACCCACAAAAGCCAAAACAAAACAGGCTACCGAAATATGGTTCCCAATCAGAGACAATGACTAACACCTGCCTCTGATTGAGAACCATATCAGGCCAAACACAGAAACGGGAAAACTAGACACACAACATAGAATGCCCACTCAGCTCACGTCCTGACCAACACTAAAACAAAGAAAACACAAAAGAACTATGGTCAGAACGTGACAGGTGGGCTCAGATTTTATTTGTATTATACAGGAAGTTGCCTGGTTTTAAAACTATTGGATTTATCAGTTAAATAGAATAGAATAGAATACTTTACATGGATTTTCTAGTCAGTATTTCAACAACAACAAAAAAGACCACACAACCAAATCTGAGTATTAATGCCCTGACAGTAGCACGCAATCTCAGACTAGTTAGTTCATTTTTGCTGATGGAATAAAGTTCAGACATGAAGAACACTGTTTGAGTTAAAGTACTGTTGACTAACTTCATCATCATGTGTTGTTTATGCGGATGCTCAGGCCTAGTTTCTGTCTTAATTAAGGTAATAGAGTGTGAGGACTGACCTGTATTAACGTTGCCTTGGGGCTGAACCGGCTGCTTTCTGCACAGCTAAGCTGTCAGGCTGACTGGTAGAGGTACATACACCTAAACCCCTGCAGCTGTGAGTGTGTGTGATGACTGCTGCACTGCCCTGACCTGTGTGTGTAGGTAAAAACATAAAGAAATGCATCATGATGTCTTTGTGTTGACAGACAAATATATCTGAGTTTCAGTGGCCATAATGGGAGATGACAGTATGTCTGAAGCTTTTGTAAAGCTTGGAGATTACATGAAAACCTATAATCTGCTCATGTGTGTACATATGCACACTTGTGTATGTGTGTGTGCACGTACTTCCAGGTGTGTGCGCGTGTGTGTGTTTCCAACTGTGTGTGTATGCATGCGTGTCTGGAGCTGGCCCAACACAGCAGTTATGGAGCGCAGGGCGATGTCACTGTAGCAGCATTGCCAGAAACAGTAAAGCAGCTCCAGCTGATAGCAGTTATTAATATTTAACTGGCCTCTATTAAAGTTTGAGGAGGTGGAGGTGGAGATGGAGGGGAGGAAAGCAAGTTATTCTTCATCATCATCACTATGATCACAGGTCGTACGATACTGGAAACACACTCACAAAAAGCCCTTAAAGGTATTACACTATCAGTACTGAGAGGTGCATTAGAGAACAGTGTGGTGAGTGGTGGGTGGCAGTGACTGGGACTGCCGTGGTGCTCTATAGTGTACGATACTGGAAGTAATAGAACCACTCATGTACAGACCTTACACTTTACACCACTTCAGTCAGATTCTATTTGTCCCTCCGTTTTTAGCTTGCTAGATAAATCCTGTAACTATATATACATATATATATGTTTATATATACTTTTTTATATATATATATATTTTTTTTAAATATATACTTTTTTTTTTTTACTTTTTTTTTTTTACATATGTCAGATATTCACAAACGATTGTGGAATAAAACCGTCATTACAATGTGAACCAAACATGGGATAGTTCATACAGGGACATGGTTACTGTGTGTGGTATAGAGCTGCATCACTCCATTTGATTGGCACATTTAGTGGCCTGAACCACCAGGGTTTATGAAAGCACTGGTGTAATTCCCTTTGTCATAAAGCGTCTATACATTTACTTTTATTCGCTGTAGTAAACCCTCACCAGAAACAAATAAAACCTCCATATGGCTCATTGTGTCGCCCGTTCAGGAAACAGTAATACATGCACAGTTTAATCTGAGAACATATACTGTACATATTGACAAGCTCTCTACTTACAATACCCCCTAGCCTTATATTTTGATTTAGAGAGCTCAGCAGAAAGATGCCAGTTATGACAACTACAGTAATGCCTGCTCACTCAAACTCTCAAGTTTCCTAATCGCTCTCAAGCTTCTTAATAAATTCAAAATGTGACCAGTTGGTAAAGTTTATTTTTCCTCACCTAAGGAGAGTCAATGTACAGTACCAGTCAAAAGTTTAAACACACCTATTCATTCAATGGTTTTTCTTTAGTTTTACTATTTTCTACATTGTAGAGTAAGACATCAAAAAAGGCATCAAAACTACACTGCTCAAAAAAATAAAGGGAACACTTAAACAACACAATGTAACTCCAAGTCAATCACACTTCTGTGAAATCAAACTGTCCAATTAGGAAGCAACACTGATTGACAATACATTTCACATGCTGTTGTGCAAATGGAATAGACAAAAGGTGGAAATTATAGGCAATTAGCAAGACACCCCCAAAAAAGGAGTGATTCTGCAGGTGGTGACCACAGACCACTTCTCAGTTCCTATGCTTCCTGGCTGATGTTTTGGTCACTTTTGAATGCTGGCGGTGCTCTCACTCTAGTGGTAGCATGAGACGGAGTCTACAACCCACACAAGTGGCTCAGGTAGTGCAGTTCATCCAGGATGGCACATCAATGCGAGCTGTGGCAAAAAGGTTTGCTGTGTCTGTCAGTGTAGTGTCCAGAGCATGGAGGCGCTACCAGGAGACAGACCAGTACATCAGGAGACGTGGAGGAGGCCGTAGGAGGGCAACAACCCAGCAGCAGGACCGCTACCTCCGCCTTTGTGCCAGGAGGTGCACTGCCAGAGCCCTGCAAAATGACCTCCAGAAGGCCACAAATGTGCATGTGTCTGCTCAAACGGTCAGAAACAGACTCCATGAGGGTGGTATGAGGGCCCGACGTCCACAGGTGGGGGTTGTGCTTACAGCCCAGCACCGTGCAGGACGTTTGGCATTTGCCAGAGAACACCAAGATTGGCAAATTCGCCACTGGCGCCCTGTGCTCTTCACAGATGAAAGCAGGTTCACACTGAGCACATGAGCACATGTGACAGACGTGACAGAGTCTGGAGACACCGTGGAGAACGTTCTGCTGCCTGCAACATCCTCCAGCATGACCGGTTTGGCGATGGGTCAGTCATGGTGTGGGGTGGCATTTCTTTGTGGGGCCGCACAGCCCTCCATGTGCTCTCCAGAGGTAGCCTGACTGCCATTAGGTACCGAGATGAGATCCTCAGACCCCTTGTGAGACCATATGCTGACACATGCAGATTTGTGGCCTGCTGGAGGTCATTTTGCAGGGCTCTGGCAGTGCACCTCCTTGCACAAAGGCGGAGGTAGCGGTCCTGCTGCTGGGTTGTTGCCCTCCTACGGCCTCCTCCACGTCTCCTGATGTACTGGTCTGTCTCCTGGTAGCGCCTCCATGCTCTGGACACTACACTGACAGACACAGCAAACCTTTTTGCCACAGCTCGCATTGATGTGCCATCCTGGATGAACTGCACTACCTGAGCCACTTGTGTGGGTTGTAGACTCCGTCTCATGCTACCACTAGAGTGAGAGCACCGCCAGCATTCAAAAGTGACCAAAACATCAGCCAGGAAGCATAGGAACTGAGAAGTGGTCTGTGGTCACCACCTGCAGAATCACTCCTTTTTTGGGGGTGTCTTGCTAATTGCCTATAATTTCCACCTTTTGTCTATTCAATTTGCACAACAGCATGTGAAATGTATTGTCAATCAGTGTTGCTTCCTAAGTGGACAGTTTGATTTCATAGAAGTGTGATTGACTTGGAGTTACATTGTGTTGTTTAAGTGTTCCCTTTATTTTTTTGAGCAGTGTATAAAATAACACATATGGTATCATGTGGTTACCAAAAAAAGAGTTTAACAAATCAAAATATATTTTATATTTTTCAAAGTAGCCACCCTTTGCCTTGATGACAGCTTTGTACACTCTTGGCATTCTCTCAACCAGCTTCACCTGGAATGCTTTTCCAACAGTCTTGAAGGAGTTCCCATATATGCTGAGTACTTGTTGGCTGATTTTCCTTCACTCCGCGATCCAACTCATCCCAAACCATCTCAATTTGGTTGAGGTCGGGTGACTGTGGAGGCCAGGTCATCTGATGCAGCCCTCCATCACTCTCCTTCTTGGTCAAATATCGCTTACACAGCCTGTAGGTGTGTCGTGTTATTGTCCTATTGAAAAATAAATTATAGTCCCACTAAGCGCAAACCAGATGGGATTGAGTATCACTGCAGAATGCTGTGGTAGCCATGGACTTTGGACTCATCAGACCAAAGGACAGATTTCCACCGGTCTAATGTACATTGCTCGTGTTTCTTGACCCAAGCAAGTCTCTTCTTCCTATTGGTGTCCTTTTGTAGTGGTTTCTTTGCAGCAATTCGACCATGAAGGCCTGATTCACATTGCCTCCTCTGAGCAGTTGATGTTGAGATGTGTCTGTTAATTGACCTCTGTGAAGCATTTATTTGGGCTGCAATTTCTGAGGCTGGTAACTCTAATGAACTTATCCTCTGCAGCAGGGGTAACTCTGGGTCTTCCTTTCCTGTGCCATCCTCATGACAGCCAGTTTCATCATAGCGCTTGATGGTTTTTGCGACTGCACTTGAAGAAACTCTTGAAATTATCTGAATTGACTGATGGACTGTCGTTTCTCTTTGCTTATTTCAGCTGTTCTTGCCATAATATGGACATGGTCTTTTACGAAATAGGGCTATCTTCTGTATGCGCACCTACCTTGTCACAACACAACTGATTGGCTCAAAGGCATTAAAGAAAGAAAGAAATTCCACAAATTCACTTTTAACAAGGCACACCGGTTAATTGAAATGCATTCCAGGTGACTACCTCATGAAGCTGGTTGAGAGAATGCCAAGAGCGTGCAAAGCTGTCATCAAGGCAAAGGGTGGCTACATTGAAGAATTCCAAATATAACATATTTTGATTTCTTTAAGACTTGTTTGGTTACTACGTGATTCCATGTGCGTTATTTCATAGTTTTGAAGTCTTCACTATTATTCTGCAATGTACAAAATAGTAAAAATAAAGAAAAACCCTTGAATGAGTAGGTGTGTCCAAACTTTTGACTTGTACTGTACATCAAGCTACAGCTACACATAGGCTCCAGCAGTAAGCCAGCTCCAGATAGTAACAACATAGGTAAAGCATCGCTCACTGAAGCCCACCCCACAGAGTCCCACACTAGTGTGACCTTTCCCTGACGTTTTGAGGCGAAGCAGCCAAGCCAAGGTTACAACCAGAAGTAGAGGAGAGCAGGATGGTGAGACTCAGCATTGGTCTGCCTCTCTAACATACAGTAAGGCTGCTGTAGAAGGATAGGCTGGCTGGCTGAAAGTGAGCATGAAAAATACCCCACCTCCACACTGACCCATATCATCCATTATGTGAGGTGATTATGAGAGCAGAGCTGCCTTGTGCATGCGCAGAGACCAGGGAACTATACCTCACTGTCAGCCTGTAGTCTTAAGCTGCTTCATTATGGTTCACACTACCCGACCACTCACTGAACCACCACTGACCACATTCAACCACTCACCCACTGTCTCTTTTATGGTCAGACTGCCTTCCAACCATACACTGACCCTCGTAACCACTGAGTCACTCACGGAGTCAGATTATCTTATTAGTGGTTAATGATGTGTTAATTGAAAGGTAAAATAGTTTATTGCTGTGGTATTTACTACAGTATTTACAGTAGTTTTACAGTCAGTTTAAAGAGCATCATTCCATTGTTCAGATAGGCCTCATGTGAGAAGAGTTCAAATAAATGACCCCTCCTAAACTGCAAGGTGAAACTAACTGGAATTCTAATGTATAATCCACGTATGCAAATCACAACCTTCTGAGCGCTGAAATAATATTAAAACCAAAAACCTCTATCAAAATTATTAGTCTTTTAATGAAATTTTCAAGAATGCAAATCCACTGTAGAGAAATTAAAGTGAGCGTACTGGCTAGGTTTATCCTAATAACTGATCTGAGCTCAGTGGGACGGGTGTTAAGCCGTACGTTCGCAGGCAGCGTTCCACACAGCTTTGTCCTCTGTAGCATAGCTTTACTCAGTGACCAGAGCAGAATTACACACACATGCATGTGGACACACAGACAAACAAACACATACACACAACACGCCTTAGTGCATTCTAATGTAATGTCTCTCCATTGATATATGCAGTTAATTACATTGGGTTGATTATGAGAGAACTCAAGGCCTGGTCGGGGAATGCTGACTGTATTTACACATGACAGTCTGGACTATAAGAATCACACAAGCCTACCTATAATAATCCCAGTTAACTACCTATCATTTCAAATCCTTTAAATTTCAAAGGTTTTCTACTATTTCATAAACCTATACTGCCTTTAGAGTGCTTAGTATATACGGTATATTTCAGAAACGCTAGCAGAAATGCTATTGCACAGTTGTGACAGACGGGTGTGTGTTTGTGTGTTTTGGGGTGCTCTCTCCGTTACCTGACATTAGTGTGGCCACGGAATAGACAGTCCTTCATTATCAACCTATTAGGATTAAAATAGATTATGCTATTATATAGATATGTGTAAGAGACTAATGCCCTGCTAATTAGTACATCATTATGGTAAGCTCACAGCATGGTCTGTGTGTGTGTGTGTGTGTCTCATAGCAAGTTTATCTTCTACTTATCCCAGGTATGCTTTCTGCAGTGGGTACTTACAGTATATCTCACACACACACCAGTTATCAGGTTTGAAGGTAAGACCCAGGTGCATACAGTGTCGAAGTAACAAAAGTTTATTAAATCGAACACGGGCAGGCAAAGGTACAGGACGGCAGGCAGGCTCAGGGTCAGGGCAGGCAGAGGTCGGTAATCCAGAGTAGTGGGGCAAAGGTACAGGACAGCACACAGGCTCGGGGTAGGCAGAGGTCGGAAATACAGAGTAGTGGGGCAAAGGTACAGGATGGCAGGCAGGCTCAGGGTCAGGGCAGGCAGAAAGGTCAAAACCTGGAAAACAGGAACTATAGACAAGACAGGAGCAAGGGGAAAAACACTGGTAGGTTTGATGAACAAAACAAACTGGCAACAGACAAACAGAACACAGGTAGAAATACACAGGGGATAATGGGGAAGATGGGTGACACCTGGAGGGGGGTGGAGACAATGACAGGTGAGAGATCAGGGTGTGACAGTACCCCCCCCCCCCCCCCCTCTAGGGGCATGACCTGGTGTCCTACCTGGGCGCATACCTGGTTGACCGGGGTGTCGGCTCCTGGAAACAGGAGACAAAGGGCTGTGAGACATGTGTTTAACTCTGGACACATGAAAGGTAGGATGTATACGAAGGGTCCGGGGCAACAGAAGACGAACAGCAGAGGGGCCAATGATTTTGGAGATGGGGCAACGGGCCGATAAACAGGGGAGAGTTTGCGGGATTCCACACGGAGGGGTAGATCCTGGGTGGAAAGCCATACCTTCTGCCCGAGATGATTCCAGGGAGCCAGGGTCCGGTGGCGATCCGCTTGTCATCAATACCTGGAGGTGGTCTTGAGGAGGGCTGACCGGGCTCTCTTCCAGGAATGACGGCAGCAGCAGACAAACATCTGGGCAAAAGGTATGCCGACCTCTTCTTCCTGCTCAGGGAAGAGTGGGGGCTGATACCCCAGGGAACACTCAAAAGGAGATAAGCCCGTGGCAGAGGAGGGAAGGGTGCTGCGGGCGTATTCGACCCACACCAGCTGCTTGCTCCAAGTGGTGGGGTTGGCGGAGACCAGGCAATGCAAAGTAGTCCCTAGGTCCTGGTTGGCTCGCTCCAACTGGCTGTTGGACTGGGGGTGGAACCCGGAGGACAGGCTGGCCGACAACCCAATGATGGTTCAGAACACCTTCCAGAACTGGGACGAGAACTGAGGGCCCCGGTCAGAGACCGTGTCGACTGGTAGTCCATGGATCTGGAAGACATGCTGCACCATGAGCTGGGCCGTCTCTTTGGCAGAGGGTAGTTTGGGGAGAGGAATGAAGTGGTCGGCTTTGGAAAACCGATCCACCACCGTCAAGATGGCAGTGTTGCCATCAGATGGGGGAAGACCGTGACAAAGTCCAGGGAAATGTGAGACCAAGGATGGTGAGGGAGATGCAGAGGTTGGAGGAGACCAGCCTGAGCTTGTCGAGGAGTCATGTTTTGTGTACAAACCGTGCAAGCGGCGATGAATACGGAGACGTCAGGGATCATGGTAGGCCACCAAAAGCGTTGTCTCACAAAAGCCAGGGTCCGACGGGAGTCTGGAAGAGTGGGCACGAACATCCGGTTATCTGGACCCCCCCCCTCGGACGTGGAGCACATGTTCTTGGGGGGAGCGGGAGAAAACGAGGATGTCATCAATGCAGTCGAAGATGAACTGGTTCAACATGTCACAGAGAACATCATTAACCAGGGCATGGAACACAGCAGGGGCGTTGGTGAGGCCAAATGGCATTACTAAATACTCGTAGTGGCCACTGGCTGTGTTGAAGGCGGTCTTCCACTCATCCCCGTATCCGCACCAGATGGTAGGCATTCCGTAGATCCAGCTCGGAAAACACGGTGGCCCCCTGGAGTGGCAGCGGTTCTTCACCATTATGTCATTGAGTCCCCGGTAGTCGATGCACGGGCGCAGGGTCTTGTCCTTCTCCACAAAGAAGAACCGTGCGCCGTCGGGAGAGGATGAAGGATGGATAAATCCTGCAGCTTGGGAGTCCCCAATGTAGGTCTCCATAGCCTTGGACTCCGGTCCTAACAGCGAGTATAGTCATCCCCGGGGCGGAGTGGTGCTAGGGAGAAGTCAATCCCACAGTCATATGGTCGGTGTGGCGGAAGCAAAGTGGCCCGGGTCTTGTTGAACACCTCCCAAAGGTCCTGGTACACCGCGGGAATGGTGGAGAGGTCCAGGGCACCTTCCGAGCCCCAAGGAAGACGTCCCTGGGCAGGTTGCGCTGACTTCAGACAAAGCCCGTGGCAGAACGGACTCCAGCCCATGATGGCACCAGTAGACCAGTTGCAGAAATGGAAAAGTCTCGCTGTGATTCCTTGACACTCGTAGATTGATAGGAGTGGTATTATGAGTGACCTGGCTTATAGAGCGCCCGTCCAGTGCTCTAACATCCATGGGAATGGAGAGGGGCTGAGTGGGGATGTTCAGCTCGGAAGACAGGGTAGCGTCCATAAAGCTCTCATCGGCCCCAGAGTCAATGAGGACCCAGAGAGATTTAGAATGGTTTCCCCACAGCAGAATGGCATGAAAAGGGGTGTGAGCAAGGGAAGCAGAAAAGTTCTCCATATTGCCCACCAGAGTACTCGCTCCTACCTGTGAGCCTGGTCTTTTAGAGGACAAGAGAAGAGGACACAAAATTACCAAGAGTCCCACAATACAGACAACTCTCTGTGTTGATCCTGTATTCCCGTTCCTCTGGCGACAGCCCAGCTCTGCCTACATGCATAGGCCCGGAAAGCGATGACTCGGCCATCTTCGGCAACTCTCTGGGGAGGTCAGGAAGCCTCGGGTTCTCTCGGCAACAGGACCGTCAGGGGACTTCCGGGATGACGCAGAGGCAGGGTGGAATCCCTGGACGTGCGAGCGAAATCGAATTTCCTGTCATTCCCGTAATCGCCTATCGATTCAGATGGTCAAAGCGATGAGGGTATCGAGATCCGTAGGTAACTACCGAGCAGCAAGCTCGTCCTTGACGTCCTCCGAGATGCCGTGCAGGAATATATCAAACAGTGCTTCCTGGTTCCAAGCACTCTCCGCTGCCAACGTGCAGAAATCCACTGCATAGTCTGCCACACTGCGGGAGTCCTGCCGAAGCTGGATTAGCTTCCGGGCAGCTTCTCTCCCGGAGAACCGGGCATCAAAAACCTTCTTCACCTCTCCCACGAACCCCTCCAGGCTAACGCATATGAATGGCTGTTGTTCCCATACAGCAGTAGCCCCGGTGAGAGCCCTCCCAGACAACAGCGTGATAAGGTATGCTATCTTGGAGCAATCCGAGGGGAAGGAGGAGGGCTGAAACTCGAAGATGAGGGCACACTGAGCTAGAAATGCCCGATAGGTGCTCGGCTCTCTATTGACGCATTCCGGGGGAGGTAAGCGGGCTTCCCGAGAAGATGGCGTGACCGATGAGACTGCGCTGCTAACATCTGAGTTACTGAGGTGCTGTGGGGTTACCACCATGGTAGGCTGCCTCCCAGACAACCCGTGGAATTGCTCCAGCAAAATGTCCAATGCCTGGTCATGGCGTTCAGCCAACATTTGGACCCCCTCCATAAGGCCACGAAGCAATTCTTTGTGCCTACTGATGGTTGCTCCTTGGGAGGAGATGGCATTGCACAGCTGGCCTGGGTCTGCTGGGTCAGTCATGGCCAGTTCATACTATCAGGTTTGAAGGTAAGACCCAGGTGCAGACAGTATCAACGTAACAAAATGTTATTAAATCGAACACGGGCAGGCAAAGGTACAGGATGGCAGGCAGGCTCAGGGTCAGGGCAGGCAGAAAGGTCAAAACAGGAAGGCTCTTGTCTATACAAGACAGGAGCAAGGGGGAAATTGCAGGTAGGTTTGATGAACAAAACAAACTGGCAACAGACAAACAGAGAACACAGGTATAAATACACAGGGGATAATGGGGAAGATGGGCGACACCTGGTGGGGGTGGAGACAATCACAAAGACTAGGTGAGACAGATCAAGGTGTGACACCAGTGGCAGTCAGTGCCGTTTAAGATGAGGGAGGAAGATTTTTATTCATGAGCATGTGCTCTTTTTCTCCCCAATTTCGATCTTGTCTCATTGCTGCAACTCCCCAACGGGCTTGGGAGGTAAAGGTTGAGTCCTGCGTCCTCCAAAAAAACATTGCCTAACAACCGCCCGCTTAACCCAGAAGCCAGCCGCACCAATGTGTCGGGGGAAACACTGTTCACCTGATCACCAAGGTTAACCTGCAGGTGCTTGGCCCGCCACAAGGAGTCGCTAGAGCACGATGAGCCAAGTAAAGCCCCCCTGGCCAAACCCATACAGCGCGGGATCTAGCGCGGGATCTAACCCGTGTCTGTAGTGACGCCTCTAGCACTGTGATGCAGTGCCTTAGACTGCTGTGCCACTCGGGAGGCACCCCTCATGGCCTTACTACTATTACAGCATATTGGATGACTCTTATTCATATTCCATTCACCCAGTTCAATGTAACAGCGATAGGTTTAGGCTTCTCCTTGATACTCTAATTTTCCATATACCGATCATGAGGTTGCTACATCCTAGCCTGTGAATTAAAGTTTACAACGTAGGTGCACAGAGGTCGAAAGACAAATTTGAGGTGACAAAAACTTTTCAAGCCAAACCGCTACACACAGCCTACATCGTTGTCACCCTGTTAGCTAAAGTAACGTCATAGTCAGCATAGCTAATAGAACTAACTGTAGCACATTAGTAAACCTGCTACGATCATGCAGTAATATTGCAGTGTACAGTCAGTAAGAAGTTACACCGGCGGCCCCCGGTGGCAATACATTTCCAAAACCAAAAGCTTACCTTGACTTGGAAGAGTTCCAGTATTGTTTTGGAAAGTCCTAGTCAGCTAGCTAACATAGCATCCCTCTGTTTGAGAAGGTTTTCTCAGTATGCTAAATTGGCTAGCTGCATTTTCTAGCTAAGTAAGTGAAACTGAAAGTGAAATAAATCACACTCTCTCGCTCTCTAGCTTCTCCTTTATTTTTAAATAAATACATTTGTTCAAAACTGTTCAACTATTGTCTTTCCCTCCCTTTGAGTCAACTACTCACCACATTATATGCACTGCAGTGCTAGTAAGCTGTAGTTTATGTTTTCAGTACTAAATTAATTATCTGATGTCAGTTCATGCTGCAAGAGCTCTGATCGGTTGGAGGACATCCTCTGGAAGTTGTCATAATTACTGTGTAAGTCTATGGAAAGGGGTGAGAACCATAAGCCTCTTAGGTTTTGTATTGAAATCAATGTGCCCAGAGGGGGACGGAAGCTAGCTGTCCTCCGGCTACACCACAGTGCTACCCTACAGAGTGCTGTTGAGGCTACTGTAGACCTTCTTTCCAAAACAGTGTGTTTTAATCAATTATTTGGTGGCATGTGATTATATTTAGCATAGTTTTATCTAAAAAAAGTTTAAGATTTTTATGAAATTCACTGAGGAGTGTAGTCCTCCCCTTCCTCCTCTGAAGAGCCTCCACTGATATACACACACACAAGCGAATGGGGAACACCATGTTTTGCATGTTTGCTCTCATCCTCTCTCTCCTTTCTGTATGAAGTTGAGCCTTTACCCCCATTTGAATAATACACTTCTCTGCCAGGTCAAATACAGTGGATGGTGTGCTGAAGGTTGGCTAACCTTACCTTTCCATTGTGTAGTTAGTAAATCAAGACTGCCCTGTTGGAGGGAGTCGACTGGTGCTTCCATTCTATTCTGGCAGAGAAGATAACTAGTAATTACGCTCACTTAAAATGTGCATTATTTTTACTCTGTGTTGAATAAACTAGCCAGGCAGAAAATTGTCCAGTTTTATCCATGCACTCTTAACACACCCATAGAGAAGGGTCTCATCTTTGAGAGCTTTTAACCTTCACTCAGATATTTTTTTATTCTAATTTACAAGAGGCTGACTGTCAGTCTGACACACATATACAGAATATATATACACACACACACACACACACACACACACACACACACACACACACACACACACACACACACACACACACACACACACACACACACACACACAGCCTCTGTGTGCTCCTGCTATTATGTACTAATTTGTCATGTTTAAACTGCGACTTTTGAACCAGGAAGTAAAATACACTTGTTTGGTCTTGGTGGTTTTAGCCTGAGCAGGGTCAGTATCAGCCTCATCCCTTTTGCCCTGCCACTGCACCACAGTAAAGGTTAGAGGATTACACTGGGAAATCCTTCAGTCCTTTTAGTATTAATTTATTATGTATTACTGCACTTCTCCCTCATCTGTCCTAGTTTTGCCAATCTTCAGTCTGGGAATGAAGTCAAATGCATTCAATTAATCTTTCCTATGCATTGCAATGAATCTAACATTCTCATATTAAATTTCAGTGAGAATTTATCCTTTGAACTTCGACTGGGCCACATGTATATTCACAAAACATAAAGAGGACATGATTCTTCAGAGCCTAAATACATTTGAATGAATCTCTCTGGCCTATTCAGAATGGTACTTCTCTTAATATCTCTCTGAGTTATAGTGTGTGAGGCAGGACTCCCCTCATTGTGTGCGTAGCAGGAAGACTGATAGGAGTCTTTAGAAGAGACCTGGAAGTGCCTCAGATTAGGAGCTCATTAGCATTTAAGGTGCTGTCATAAAGTCCTGCCCACATAGAGAGGAGAACAGGAACAAATGAAGTAGGATTAATAAAAAAGCTACTGCTAGCGCTACGCTACGCATTGACCGATAGTGGGGATTGACTGGCTAGGTCACCTTGAGAGAAATGGGTGGGAAGGAGTAGGAGAGAGTGATCGAGAGACAGAGGAGATGGGTGAGAAGAGGAGGAGAGAGAAGGGGAGACAGGTAGGGAGAAAGGAGGTAGGAAGAGAGGAGTAGGAGAAAGAAATGGGTGAGAATAGATGGATGGGGAGAGAGAGGAGAGGGATGGAAAAGAGGGAATAGGTGGGGAAAGAAGTAAGGATAGAGAGAGGTAAGGAGTAGGGATGGGCTGTATCCAGATTTTCATACATTCATACCCGTCCATGTACCATAACGGAGTAAATGGTAATACCGGCAGTAATACCGACAAGGGGCACTCTTTCTTTCCGAACCCTGAGCTGGAAATAATTTATATAATAATTTATATAATTTATATAATATATTTATATAATTTATATAATATATTTATATAATTTATAATATCTTAGATAGTTAATATATAGTTGTAAGCAGTGGCGTAGCACACATCTAACCCCCCCCCCAAAAAAGGGTATTGAAAATTATACCGTTGGTATTTCAAAACACCCCGGTATACGGTATATACTATATTCCGCCCAGGCCTAATAAGGAGTGTTATAAAATGAAGACCTTAACTCATACTGACCAGTGCAGAGGCAATATGTTTTTTGTATGGAGACTGATAGGCTACTGAGTCTGTCTCTACACTGCTTAAACGTAACCATGAGTATATCTGTGTGACAGTGTGAGACTGCAAGGGGAGACTATGGGTTAGGAAAATACCTTGGTTTATAAATGTCTGGTCAGGTATCAAACCCAGTATTATATTGTATTATAAAAAGTTCATCAAATCAAATGTATTTATATAGCCCTTCGTACATCAGCTGATATCTCAAAGTGCTGTACAGAAACCCAGCCTAAAACCCCAAACAGCAAGCAATGCAGGTGTAGAAGCACGGTGGCTAGGAAAAACTCCCTAGAAAGGCCAAAACCTAGGAAGAAACCTGGAGAGGAACCAGGCTATGAGGGGTGGCCAGTCCTCTTCTGGCTGTGCTGGGTGGAGATTATAACAGATCATGGCCAAGATGTTCAAATGTTCATAAATGACCATTATGGTCAAATAATAATAATCACAGTAGTTGTCGAGGGTGCAGCAAGTCAGCGCCTCAGGAGTAAATGTCAGTTGGCTTTTCATAGCCGATCATTAAGAGTATCTCTACCGCTCCTGCGGTCTCTAGAGAGTTGAAAACAGCAGGTCTGGGACAGGTAGCACGTCCGGCGAACAGGTCAGGGTTCCATAGCCGCAGGCAGAACAGTTGAAACTGGAGCAGCAGCACGGCCAAGTGGACTGGGGACAGCAAGGAGTCATCATGCCAGGTCATCCTGAGGCATGGTCCTAGGGCTCAGGTCCTCCGAGAGAGAGAAAGAAAGAGAGAAAGAGAGAATTAGAGAGAGCATACTTAAATTAACACAGGACACCGGATAAGACAGGAGAAGTACTCCAGATATAACAAACTGACCCTAGCCCCCCGACACATAAACTACTGCAGCATAAATACTGGAGGCTGAGACAGGAGGGGTCAGGAGGCACTGTGGCCCCATCCGATGATACCCCCGGACAGGGCAAAACAGGAAGGATATAACCCCATCCACTTTGCCAAAGCACAGCCCCCACATCACTAGAGGGATATCTTCAACCACCAACTTACCATCCTGAGACAAGGCAGAGTATAGCCCACAAAGATCTCCGCCACGGCACAACCCAAGGGGGGGCGCCAACCCAGACAGGAAGATCACGTCAGTGACTCAACCCACTCAAGTGACGCACCCCTCCCAGGGACGGCATGAAAGAGCACCAGTAAGCCAGTGACTCAGCCTCTGTAATAGGGTTAGAGGCAGAGAATCCCAGTGGAAAGAGGGGAACCGGCCAGGCAGAGACAGCAAGGGCGGTTCGTTGCACCAGAGCCTTTCCGTTCACCTTCACACTCCTGGGCCAGACTACACTCAATCATATGACCCACTGAAGAGATAAGTCTTCAGTAAAGACTTAAAGGTTGTGACCGAGTCTGCGTCTCTCACATGGGTAGGCAGACCATTCCATAAAAATGGAGATCAAAAGGAGAAAGCCCTGCCTCCAGCTGTTTGCTTAGAAATAGACAGTTAGGAGGCCTGTGTCTTGTGACCGTAGCGTACGTGTAGGTATGTACGGCAGGACCAACTCGGAAAGATAGGTAGGAGCAAGCCCATGTAACGCTTTGTAGGTTAATAGTAAAACCTTGAAATCAGCCCTTGCCTTAATTAACAGGAAGCCAGTGTAGGGAGGCTAGCACTGGAGTAATATGATCAAATTTTTTGGTTCTAGTCAGGATTCTATCAGCCGTATTTAGCACTAACTGAAGTTTATTTAGTGCTTTATCCGGGTAGCCGGAAAGTAGAGCATTGCAGTAGTCTAACCTAGAAGTAACAAAACCATGGATGAATTTTTCTGCATCATTTTTGGACAGAAGGTTTCTGATTTTTGCAATGTTACGTAGATGGAAAAAAGCTGTCCTTGAATCAGTCTTGATATGTTCGTCAAAAGAGAGATCAGGGTCCAGAGTAACGCCGAGGTCCTTCACAGTTTTATTTGAGACGACTTTACAACCATCAAGATTAATTGTCAGATTCAACAGAAGATCTCCTTGTTTCTTGGGACCTAGAACAAGCATCTCTGTTTTGTCCGAGTTTAAAAGTAGAACATTTTCAGCCATCCACTTCCTTATGTCTGAAACACAGGCTTCTAGCGAGGGCAATTTTGGGGCTTCACCATGTTTCATTGAAATGTACAGCTGTGTGTCATCCAAATAGCAGTGAAAGTTAACATTATGTTTTCAAATGACATCCCCAAGAGGTAAAATATATAGTGAAAACAATAGTGGTCCTAAAACAGAACCTTGAGGAACACCGAAATGTACAGTTGATTTGTCAGAGGACAAACCATTCACAGAGACAAACTGATATCTTTCCGACAGATAAGATCTAAACCAGGCCAGAACTTACATTTTAGTAATTTAGCAGACTCTTATCCAGAGTGAATCACAGTTAGGGCATTTATCTTAAAACTTCTTGACGCTAGGGGTCAGATTATTATTTATTTTTAAATAACGTTCCCAAGGTAAACGGACTATTTCTCAGGTCCAGATCGTAGAATATGCATATAATTTACAGATTAGGATAGAAAACACTCCAAAGTTTCCAAAACTGTCAAAATATTGTCTGCGAAAACCTGAGGAAATCTAACCCGGAAGAGATTTTTTTATTTTTTTATCTGTGTTTCATGTCCCGTCTTTCTTCCATTTAAAGGGGTATCAACCAGATTCCTTTTCCAATGGCTTCCTCAGGCTGTGGCCAGGCTTTAGACATAGTTTCAGGCTTTTATTTTGAAAAATGAGCGAGATTTCTCAAAACTAGTCAGGTGTTCTTTGATTAGTTCCTGCGCGCGAGAGGGGTAGCTCTCCATTTTCTTTCTCTCTTTTATTGAATAGGTTACGGTCCGGTTGAAATATTATCGATTATGTATGTTAAAAACAACCTGAGGATTGATTATAAAAAACATTTGACATGTTTCTACGAACATTACGGATACTTTTTGGAATTTTCGTCGAACGGAACGAGGCTGTAGTTTTCTGAACATAACGCGCAACCCAAATGGTGTTTTTTTTGTGATTGCATGATTATAAATATTTTTTGTAATATTTTGCGCCCTGCAATTCAGCGGTTGTTTAGGAAAATGATCCCGCTAAAGGGATCCGTAGCACAGAGAGGTTAAACAACCTCATTGGGATAGGCGTGCCGCTAGAGGGACACCTCGACAACATCCGGTGAAAATGCAGAGCGCCAAAAGCGTCACAAGTGCAATACATCAAAATAAAGCTCAACTTGTTGTTAATCCAGCCGCCGTGTCAGATTTCAAAAAGCGAAAGCAAACCTTGCAATTAGGAGGACAGCGCCCCGCATACCAACACATGAAAAACATATTTCAACCAGGCAGGTGCGACATGAAAGTCAGAAATAGCGATATAAAAAATCTATTACCTTTGATGATCTTCTTCTGTTGGTACTCCAAAAGGTCCCAGTTACATCACAAATGGTCCTTTTGTTCGATAATGTCCTTCTTTATATCCATTAAAACTCAGTTTAGCTGGCGCGCTTCAGTCAATAATACATTCAGTTTCCCTCCATCAAAATGCATACAAAATGAATCCCAAATGTTACTAATAAACTTTTCCAAACAAGTCAAACAACGTTTATAATCAAACCTTAGGTATCCTAATACGCAAATAAACAATCAAATTTAAGACGGAGAATAGTATGTTCATTACCGGAGATAAATAAGAAAGAAGGCGCTTTCCTCCACGCGCTTGGAAACACTACAGCCAAAATGGGAGCCACCTAGAAAAACTACAATTTCTGGGTCATTTTTCCAAAAACCATCCTGAAACTCTTTCTAAAGACTGTTGACATCTCGTAGAAACCCTAGGAACTGCAATTAGGGAGGACCTGGGCTTATAATTATAATACTAGCAATTGCAAACAGTGGTAAGCTGAATTTTGTGGGGGGGGGTGGTTTGTCCTCTGGGTTTCGCCATATCAGTTCTGTTATTCTCAAAGACATAACAGTTTTAGAAACTTTAGAGTGTTTTCTATCTAAATCTACCAATTATATGCATATCCTAGCTTCTGGGCCTGAGAAACAGGCAGTTTACTTTGGGAACGCTTTTCATCCGGACGTGGAAATACTGCCCCCTATCCCAATTAAGTTTTAAGATAGCGATGTGGGACAACCACATATCACAGTTATAGAAAGGACATTTTTTCTCAATATTGGAGGAGAGGGGTCAAGTGCAAATGCTGGTTAAGTTGTGTTTGGGGGGGGGGGGGGGGGGGGGGGGTCAAGGTGAGGAGGAGGATTATGTAAGATACTGTTTGAAGAGGTAGGGTTTCAGATGTTTTTGGAAGATGGGCAGGGACTCTGCTGTCCTAGCTTCAGGGGGAAGCTGGTTCCACCGTTGGGGTACCAGGATAGAGAAGAGCTTGGACTGGGCTGAGCGGGAGCTGCCCTCCCGTAGGGGTGGGAGGGCCAAGAGACCTGAGGTGGCAGAACGGAGTGCTCGGGTTGGGGGTGTAGGGTTTGAGCATAGCCTGAAGGTAGGGAGGGGCAGTTCGTCTTGCTGTTCCGTAGGTAAGCACCATGGTCTTGTAGTGGATGCGAGCCTTAACTGGAAGCCAGTGGAGGAGGAGCGGGATAACATGAGAAGGTTGAAAACTAGACAGGCTTCAGAATTCTGGATAAGTTGCAGGGATTTGATGGCACAAGCGGGGAGCCCAGCCAACAGCGAGTTGCAGTAGTCCAGACGGGAAAGGACAAGTGTCTGGATTAGAACCTGCGTGAGGTAGGGTTGTACTCTACGGATGTTGTAGAGCATGAACCTGCAGGAGCGGGTCACTGCTTTGATGTTTGCAGAGAAAGACAGAGTGTTGTCCAGGGTCACGCCAAGGTTTTTTTCACTCTGGGAGGGCGACTCAGTGGAGTTGTCAACCGTGATGGAGAGGTCTTTGAGCGGGCAGGCCTTCCCCGGGAGGAAGAGCAGTTTGTCTTGTCGAGGTCGAGGTGGGGGGCCGACATCCAAGTTGAGATATCTGCCAGGCATGCAGAGATGCGTGTCAGAAGGGGGGGGGAGGATGTCAGAAGGGGGGGAAGGAAAAAAGTAGTTGAGTGTCATCCGCATAGCAATGATAGGAGAGACCATGTGAGGATATGATGGAGCCGAGTGACTTGGTGTATAGAGAGAAGAGGAAAGGGCCTAAAACTGAGCCCTGGGGGACACCAGTAGTGAGAGTATGTGGTACAGACACTGATCCTCTCCACGTCACCTGGTAGGAGCGGCCCGCCAGGTAGGATGCAATCCAAGAGTGTGAAAAGCCTGAGACGCCCAGCCCTGAGAGGGTGGAGAGGTGGATCTAATGGTTCACAGTGTCGAAGGCAGCGGATAGATTTAGGGGGATGAGAACAGGGGGGAGAGAGTCAGCTTTGGCAGTGTGGAGAGTCTCCGTGACACAGAGAAGAGCAGTCTCGGTTGAGTGACCCGTCTTGATTCCTGACTGGTTAGGGTTAAGAAGATTGTTCTGAGAGATAACGAGAAAGTTGACAGCACGCTCAAGTGTTTTGGAAAGAAAAGGAATACAAGTCTGTAGTTTTTGACGTCAGATGAGTCAAGTGTTGGTTTCTTGAGGGAGGAAGCAACTCAGGCCTTTTTGAAGTCTGAGGGGACGCAGCCAATGATGAGGGATGTATTGATGAGAGAAGTGAGGAATGGGAGAGATGGTCTGGAGAAGGGAGGAGGGGATGGGGTTGAGCAGGCAGGTTGTTGGGCAGCCAGACCTTACTAGTCACAGGATGTCATCTGGAGAGAGAGGGGAGAAAGAGGTCAAGGCGTAGGGCAGTTCTGTGTGAGTGAGACCATTGGACTCAATAGGAGTGTGTCATGGTTCCACCTGTCACCAGAGGGCATCAGAGATCATCCTAGAGACACCTGGGTGGATGCAAGGGGTTCCTAACTCAGTGTTCTCTGGTATTCGAGCTACAATCCTCACTGTTCCACACCGATCGGGCCATGATCACCTACATCATCTCTCTACACTCGGGCAATGCCCTGGCATGGGCAACGGCGGTGTGGAACAGCAGCCACCATACTGCAGCTCCATATTAGCCTTCACTGCCGGGAAGCGGCCAGCCGACTGTTCAACATCCGCCAAGGGGCCAGACCACTGGCTGACTTCGCCATTGAGTTCTGCACCCTTGCCGTGGGTGAAATACGGAGACCCTGGTCACCGCTTTCCACCAGGGTTTGTCTAACTCCATCAAGGATGAACTGGCCTCTCGCGAATTGGGAGAGGACCTAGAGTCCCTGATAACGCTGGAAATCTGAATCGACAACCGCCTCCGAGAACACGTGAGACAGCGCCTTTTTGACACCAACCCAGTATCCTGGTTTCCTAAACACCCCAAGCCCCCCCGAACCCATCATTGAGGAGCCCATGAGGCTGGGATACACACATCTGAGCCCACAGGAGCGTGACAGGTGCATGCGCGAAGACTGCTGCCTCTATTGAAGAGGTCTCGGCCATCTCCGAGCTACATGCCCAGAGATGACGGGAAACGCCAGGGCTCGCCAGGACAAAGGCAGACCCTGACGAGCTGTGCTGTCACCGTCTTTCATTACCAACAACCCTCCACTGGGACAACCTTCAGCACCATATTCAAGCTTTTGTGGACTCCGGGTCCGCAGAGAATTTCAATGATCAAGACTTCGCCACAGAATTACAAATCCCATGCATGAAATGTCCCATCCCTCTAGATTCAAGCCCTCAATGGACGCCCCATTGGCTCCAGCCAAGTGGAATATCAGACGAAGCCCATTCTACTGCAGGTTGGGGTGAATCATTTAGAGACTCTTATTTTTCTTTTGATCACGACTCCCGAGAACCCCCTTATCCTAGGGTACTCCTGGCTAGTGCTACATAACCCACTATTCTCCTGGTCCACGGGACACCTACTATACTGGGGTGAGGACTGCCAGACTAAACTTCTAAGACCCCCACCAAGAGCCTCACCATGTCCTCCTGCATCCATTGAAGACCAAAACTTCTCCGCTCTCCCTCCCGAATACTTCGACCTCCGGGAAGCCTTCAGTAAGAGGCAAGCCACCACCCTTCCCCCCCATCGTCTATAAGACTGTGCCATAGAACTCCTCCCCGGGGCCGTCTGTACTCCCTCTTGACCCCTGAAGAAGCAGTCATGGACAATTACATCCGGGAGTCGCTGGAGGCAGGTTTCATTCACCCTTTACACCCCCAGCTGGTGCAGGCTTCTTCTTCGTGGGTAAGTAGGATGGAGGCCTGCATCCTTCCATCGATTACAGAGGACTGAACCGGATTACGATCAAGAATCCTTACCCCCAATCCCTGATGTCCGCCGCCTTAGAGTTGGCCCAAGGGGCCCAATTTTTCACTTGAGAATCAGGGAGGGAGATGAGCGTAAAACTGCCTTTAACATCCGTAGTGGTCATTATGAGTATTTAGTCATGCCCTTTGGATTATCGAACTCACCAGCAGTCTTGCAAGCATTGGTCAATGACACACTTAGGGATATGTTGAATCGGTTTGTCTTTGTTTACCTCGACGACATCCTGATCTTCTCCTAAACACCTCTGGAACACATACTGCCCTTTCGCTAAGTCCTGAGACGTGGATGACAAGAAACTTCACCCATGCGTTCACCCTTTTTCTCCAAGCAGTTCTCGCCAGCATAACGCAACTATGATGTAGGCAACCAAGAGCTCTTGGCAGTTAAATGGGCCCTTGAGAGGTGGAGACACTGGTTGGAGGGGGCACCTCATCCTTTCGTGATATGGACGGGCCATAAGAACTTTGTTTCCATTCAAGAAGCCAAGAAGTTGATCGTTCGCCAGGCTAGGTGTGCTCGATTTCACACTAGCCTCTCGCCCGAGATCCAAGAATCAGAAAGTGGAAACCCTGTCCCGCCAACACGATATCTCTAACAAAGAGGGAGACTCCAAGCCCGTCATCCCCAGCTCCCGCGTTGTGGCCCCTGTGATATGGAGTATTGAGACCACGGTACGACAAGCCCAGGCCCGAGAACCTAACCCCAGCGGAGGTCCACTAACAGACTTTTTGTTCCGTAATCAGCCCATTCTCGAGTGCTACAATGGGGACACTCCTTTAAATTAACTGGACATCCAGGGGTCAATGGGACACGGGAGTTCCTGAGGTGGAAATTCTGGTGGCCCAACATGATTGAGGATGTGAGATCCTTTGTTGTGGCCTGCTCCACCTGTGCCCAAAGCAAGTCCTCATGACAGCGACCAGCTGGGTTGATCCAACCTCTGCCCATCCCCAGCTGGCCCTGGTCCCACCTGTCTGTGATTTTATCACAGGGTTACCTCCATCCCAAAGGCTTACCACTATCCTGATGGTCGTTGATCGGTTCTCCAAGGCAAACCGTTTCATCGCCTTACCCAAGTTGCCCTCAGCGAAGGTGACCGCTGATCTCATGATTACCCACGTCTTTCGACTACACAGACTTCCCCAGGACATTGTATCAGATCGTGGGCCCCAGTTCATCACACAGTATTGGAAGGCCTTCTGCTCCCTTTTGGGGGCGTCGGTGAGTCTCTCCTCTGGGTTCCACCCATAGGCTAATTGGCAAACTGAGTGTGCCAACCAGGAGCTGGAGAAGTTCCTCCACTGTTTTGTCTACACTTAGGCCAGCAACTGGAGCAAGTTCCTCATCTGGGCGGAATATGCTCAAAACACACTAACGAATTTGTCCACTGGACTGTCGCTGTTCGAGTGTCAGTTCGGGTTTGCCCTCCCCTGGTTCCTGAACAAGACACCAGGCAAATCGACATTGAAGGCCTCTTCGGCTCCTCCGACTGGGTCAATGAGTGTGGCTCTCCACCCGTGATCTTCCCTTAAAGGTGGATTCGCGGAAGCTCGCTCCACGCTACATAGATCCTGAGTCGTATCAACCCGTTCACCTATTGTCTCCAACATCCCAGGTCTTCCCAGGTCAAGATACTGAGTCGAATCAACCCGGTCACCTATTGTCTCCAAGTTCCCAGGTCTATGAGGGTCTGCCCATCCTTTCATGTCTCAAGACAGGAGTTAGGACCAGTCCCTTCTCTCCCCCCACACCTGCCCCTCACCCCCTCCATTTGTGGATGGCCGCCCAGCCTTCACTGTCCGCCATCTGTTGGAGGCTCGTCAGGTCCGAGGCACCCTGCATTACCTGGTGGACTGGGAGAGCTACGGTCCCGAGGAGCGGGCGTGGGTGCCTGCCCGGGACATCCTGGATCCGGGACCTGTATGGGACTTCAACCAACTACTTGGTGGTCGCCCTGGCTCCGTGGCACTCCTAAAAGGGGGGGGGGGGGTACTGCCGTGGTTCCACCTGTCACCAGAGGGCGGCAGAGACCGTCCTAGAGACATTAATGACACTCAGGTGGGTCATATTACACATTATGATTTCCCTGTTAAAATAGGTGTGTTTTCTGGTGTCCTTTGCAGAAGCTTGAGTTGTTGACATGTGCGTTTGTTTCCTGAGTGAGTTTGAGACTTAGTGTTTGTTGTTTTTCCAGTGTACTGTGATCCTACGGCTACTGTTTATCAGCAAAGTATTTATGTTTATCCTTAACCACTGATTCCTCGTCTGGTCTCTTCTCTGCACCTGGGTCCGACCTCACCACGTCACAGATTGAATGAGTAGCGGATGTCGCCAAGCTTTTTTTCAAAGTGGTTGACAAAGTCGTCCACAGAGAGGGGGGAGGGGGAGGATTAAGGAGGGAGGAGAAGGTGGGAAAGGGTTTCCTAGGGTTAGAGGCAGAAGCTTGAAATTTAGAGTGGTAGAAATGGGCTTTAGCAGTGGATACAGAGGAAGAGAACATAGAGAGGAGGGAGTGAAAGGATGATAGGTCCTCCGGAAGTTTTGCTCAGATGCCCGTAGCCTTGTTTTGTAAGCTCGCAATGAGTCACTCAGCAACAGAGCAGGGGGGGAAGGTCAACCTGGCCGAGAGGAAAGGGGACCGTGCGAGTCATAGGATGCGGAGAGGGAGAGTAGGGTCAAAGAGATCAGGAGACAGGAGGGAGAAGGATTTAGCAGAAGGGAGAGAAGAAGGGATAGAAGAGGACAGGAGTGGGAGAGAGAGAGAGAAGATTGCGATAGAGCATGACCATCTGGGCAGGGGCTGAGTGGTTAGGGTTGGAGGAAAGGGAGACAGAAAAGGAAACAAAGTAGTGATCAGAGACCTGGAGGGGGGTTGCAGTGAGATTAGTAGGTGAGCAGCCTCTAGTAAAGATGATGTCAACGTATTGCCTGCCTTGTGAGTCGGAGGGAATTGGGAAAGGGTGAGGTCAAGAGGCAAGGAGGAGAAAGAGAGGGTTGGAAAGAAATTAATTGAAGACAGACGTCAGGAGGTTGAAGTCGCCAAGTAACGAAGAGCAGTACGCCATCGTTAGGAAATGAGCTTATCAAGGTGTCAAGCTCATTGAGAAACTCTCCATGGGCACCTGGTGGGCGATAGACGACAATAATGTTAAGCTTGAGTGGACAAGTGACAGCATGGAATTCAAATGAGGAGATGGACAGGTGAGAGAGGTAGAAAAGAGAAAATATCCATTTAGGAGAAATGATTAGACCTGTGCCACCACCGTGACGACCAGATGCTCTCGGACTATGAGAAAAAACATGGTCAGATGAAGAAAGAGCAGCTGGAGTAGCGGTGTTCTCTGGGGTGATCCATGTCTCCGTCAGGGCCAAAAAGTCAAGGGACTGAAGGGCAGCATAGACTGAGATGAACACTTGACCGCAAATAGGCTATTCCAAACGCTGTCAGAGACCCGCAATTCCACATGGGTTGTGTGGGCAGGCTACACTAAATTAGAAGGGTTGCAGCCAAGGGGTGGGGAGCGTCTGTAAAGCCTACAGGTATAGAAAACACACACATAGTTGAAAACGCTACAAAAGAGCAAAATGAGATCATCTGTAAATAACTAGGTAAAATACTCAAGTGAGAGAGTGGTGTGGAGCCTTCCTCTCCTTCCTTCCTCGAACAACTCCACAGAACAGTCTGCCTCGGCAACGGTCTTAGTTTTACGACAAGACCACCGCTTACAGCTGCCGCTGAGAAACCGGGGAGATTGAAGAATTAACGCTAATTGCCTAGCAGAGGTGGAGAGCATACCTCCCTGTACTAATTGCTGATTGCCTAGGAGAGGTGAAACCACTCCCCTTCCAATACAGCCACTGATTACCAAAACACGTCACAAATTGCCCTGCCCCTTGATCCTGGTTGATGTGTCAACAACCATCTGCAAATTATGAGCAGTCAGCAGTTCACACTAAGTAGACCACTAGGAAGACAGGCAGCACTTAAAGTAGATGTCCCTAGCTAGCAAAAATACAGTACTAGACCACAACAGATAAAGACATAAAGTGCTTTTCAGAAAAGTGGGAATAACATACCTTGTCATTTGAAAGAGAACGATAGAGATGTTTGAATGTGATGTATTTGAAAGTTAACACTGTCTTTGATAAACACCTAATTAACAACAGAACCCCTTTACTTCAAAGACATACTCTAATGTATCGTCTTTACTGTCTGGTTATACATAAATGCCCTGTTTGCTCTTTGAACAAACAAAGCAGTTAGACTAATATGCTCTCTAAACTTTCTTATACATAAAGGAACGGGATTTATTTATATTCTGTGCAGTAGATCCTTGTGGCTGATGCCAAATCAAAGCTTTACATGAAAAACAAAAATAGAGGAGTTACCCACATCCAGGAAAAAAGAAATACAGCAATGAGAGACAATTTTGCAATGTACCATTTGCTACTCTTAATACATGATCACCATTCTAATTGAATAGAGCTGAAATACTGTAGACTGAGATTGATGCTACTGATTAGAATCATTGACAGTGTTCCTCTCAGTCTGTGCTTGAAATCTTGCAGAAGTCAATGAGGCCAGGGTGACAGTCTGCCTTTACGCAACTTAACTCAACTCCCTGCCCCTACAGTAACAGGGACAAGGTGACTTACAGATGATCTATAAGAATAAGGAGCCAGGCGGGCGCCACAGTCTTTTATTAGATCTCCAATACGCCTCACACACAGACCCTCAGTCCCAACCTTTTCCTCCAACGCTATCCCCCAGCCTCAGCCTCAATCCCAACACCAGCCCCAGCCCTATCCCCCAGCCTCAGCCTCAATCCCAACACCAGCCCCAGCCCTATCCCCCAGCCTCAGCCTCAATCTCAACACCAGCCCCAGCCCTATCCCCCAGCCTCAGCCTCAATCTCAAGACCAGCCCCAGCCCTATCCCCCAGCCTCAGCCTCAATCCCAACACCAGCCCCAGCCCTATCCCCCAGCCTCAGCCTCAATCCCAACACCAGCCCCAGCCCTATCCCCCAGCCTCAGCCTCAATCTCAACACCAGCCCCAGCCCTATCCCCCAGCCTCAGCCTCAATCCCAACACCAGCCCCAGCCCTATCCCCCAGCCTCAGCCTCAATCTCAACACCAGCCCCAGCCCTATCCCCCAGCCTCAGCCTCAATCTCAACACCAGCCCCAGCCCTATCCCCCAGCCTCAGCTTCAATCCCAACACCAGCCCCAGCCCTATCCCCCAGCCTCAGCCTCAATCTCAACACCAGCCCCAGCCCTATCCCCCAGCCTCAGCTTCAATCCCAACACCAGCCCCACCCCTATCCCCCAGCCTCAGCCTCAATCCCAACACCAGCCCCAGCCCTATCCCCCAGCCTCAGCCTCAATCCCAACACCAGCCCCAGCCCTATCCCCCAGCCACAGCCTCAATCTCAACACCAGCCCCAGCCCTATCCCCCAGCCTCAGCCTCAATCTCAACACCAGCCCCAGCCCTATCCCCCAGCCTCAGCTTCAATCCCAACACCAGCCCCAGCCCTATCCCCCAGCCTCAGCCTCAATCTCAACACCAGCCCCAGCCCTATCCCCCAGCCTCAGCTTCAATCCCAACACCAGCCCCACCCCTATCCCCCAGCCTCAGCCTCAATCCCAACACCAGCCCCAGCCCTATCCCCCAGCCTCAGCCTCAATCCCAACACCAGCCCCAGCCCTATCCCCCAGCCTCAGCCTCAATCTCAACACCAGCCCCAGCCCTATCCCCCAGCCTCAGCTTCAATCCCAACACCAGCCCCAGCCCTATCCCCCAGCCTCAGCTTCAATCCCAACACCAGCCCCAGCCCTATCCCCCAGCCTCAGCCTCAGCCTCAATCCCAACACCAGCCCCAGCCCTATCCCCCAGCCTCAGCTTCAATCCCAACACCAGCCCCAGCCCTATCCCCCAGCCTCAGCCTCAATCCCAACACCAGCCCCAGCCCTATCCCCCAGCCTCAGCCTCAGCCTCAATCCCAACACCAGCCCCAGCCCTATCCCCCAGCCTCAGCCTCAATCCCAACACCAGCCCCAGCCCTATCCCCCAGCCTCAGCCTCAATCCCAACACCAGCCCCAGCCCTATCCCCCAGCCTCAGCTTCAATCCCAACACCAGCCCCAGCCCTATCCCCAAGCCTCAGCCTCAATCCCAACACCAGCCCCAGCCCTATCCCCCAGCCTCAGCCTCAATCTCAACACCAGCCCCAGCCCTATCCCCCAGCCTCAGCCTCAATCCCAACACCATCCCCAGCCCTATCCCCCAGCCTCAGCCTCAATCTCAACACCAGCCCCAGCCCTATCCCCCAGCCTCAGCCTCAATCTCAACACCAGCCCCAGCCCTATCCCCCAGCCTCAGCTTCAATCCCAACACCAGCCCCAGCCCTATCCCCCAACCTCAGCCTCAATCCCAACACCAGCCCAAGCCCTATCCCCCAGCCTCAGCGTCAATAACAACACCAGCCCCAGCCCTATCCCCCAGCCTCAGCCTCAATCTCAACACCAGCCCCAGCCCTATCCCCCAGCCTCAGTCTCAAGCCTAACACCGGCCCCAGCCCTATCCCCCAGCCTCAGCCTCAATCCCAACACCAGCCCCAGCCCTATCCCCCAGCCTCAGCCTCAATCCCAACACCAGCCCCAGCCCCAGCCCCAGCCCCAGCCCCAGCCCCAGCCCTATCCCCCAGCCCCAGCCTCAGCCTCAATCCCAACACCAGCCCCAGCCCTATTCCCCAGCCGAGCCCCAGTCCCGGCATATAAATAACTAAAGCTCTGCTATAGGTTCCACGTGGAGAAGGGCCATATCACAGCCGCACCACAAATCACCTCGGACAGTTGCTTTGACACACGGTAGAATTCTCCCGTCCCTTTAACTGAGGGGCAGGGGAGCAGATAATAGAGATCTGTCAAAGCCTCCTTACACTCCTTCTCTGAGACAGAAAGAGTGAAAGAGACAGAGAGAGGGATCTATCCGTCAGAGGAGCGTAAGGAGTTTTCTAACAGTAGTACATTGACCTTGAGTGGCTACCATTGATTTCCAGTAACGCCTCCCAAACAGCGCTCTGTACCCCGCCTCGCGCTGCAGGTCTTTGATTGGGAACACATTTCCCAAATTCCGATATCGTGCCTCCTGCCTGGGATGATGGATAGTCCTCCTGTATCCCATCAATCCTCACCTGCCTCTGAGGAGGTGACACCTTGGTCTGATTTATCATCATCTACGACACCCTGCCAACCGGCCAACCAGAGGTGGGCATCCTAAACGAAGGCCCCTCCCCCACCCGGAGGGTTTCACTGTGACAAGAGGGAGGGGGTGGGGAGAACGGGGGAAGAGAGGGTTACACTGTGAGGCATGGTGAACTAGACCTACAGATCATTGGACAACATGGAAGTGAAGTCTCTCTACTTTACTGTGTCTAATTCATGTATTTGACTCAGGTCTGCAGACCTACTGAAACTGTCTGATCCCTTATTGATCATCAACTCCTTGGACTGAACACCACACCCTGTATTTTCACACACATGTATGTCTTCTTATGTATGTCTGTGTTACACTTCATTTTTTTATGAGATGAATTAATGTGATATTCACCTCTCCCCCAAAACAGAGCATGGAAGCAGAAGAGAGAATCACAGAGCCATGAATGAACTAATCTAATTAATGTCCCAATGTTCCTCCTGCTGCTTTTATGGCTAGTTAAGAACCTTCTGCTATTTTTACGGCCATTACAAGCCAAGTGTGAGCTATCTATCTTTCACTCTATTCTATTCTCTCTCTCCATCAACGGTTGGCCAAACTCTAATCAAAAGCCTTTTAGCCGTTATTCAATGAATTTCCCGATAGTAATTTCAGAAGTGCGTTCTGAATTTCTAAATCAAGTGTCAACTCCCGCCATCCGGAACACGTAGCTGCGCAAATCAAACACACCTCTGAACTTGCTATCCGGAAATCCACTATCTACAATTGAATTCCAGCCTCAGAGCTATCTTCCAAATGAACTGCCTTTAGAGGACTTAGAACTTGTCGGACAAAGAGAACAACCAGTGCTGGAGTGGCTGGAACAATTCACTGACGAGGAATTCAAACTCAGACCAGAGCCCAGTCCAGAACAGCCACAATATGTCTTGGCAAAGCCTCAGGTCTGGCTTGGTCCTTGCCAGGAGTTCCCCGATCACTCTCCCTCTCTCTTTCTCTCTCTCATTCTATCCCTTAACTATTTTTCCTCTCCCTCCCCTCTACCCTATCCCATCCATCCCTCTCCCACTCGCTCTCTTCTCTCTCTTCAGAAGTGGCAGTAGTTTTAGTGAGATTGACTAGGCTCTGTGCTTTAGCGCGGTAACCCTACCAACCCTATTGCATTGTCCAAGCAAACTAAACAGCTTAACTACGCAGACCCAGCACCAAAACAGAAAACCGCAGAACAGAAATTCCTCAGAATACGTGGCCACTTAGCCAATACCCCCCAACTCTCTCTATCTCATTCTCCCTTACTCCTTTCCCTTTCCTGCCCCTTTCTGCCCCTCTCCTCTCTCTCTCTCTCTCCCTCCCTCTCTTTCCCTCTTCTTGCCAAAGGAGCCCATGCAGAATGGATTAGAGATGGCATCAAGAGGATAAGACGTATTACCAATCGATTTAAGGGGAACGTGCATTTGTTCTCTTCACAGTGAAACTTTGGATCTGGGCTGAGCACTGATGTCTAATGCTGCTGATTTGGTGATGAAGTTGGAAGGATGGAGTGTTTATCTCAGTCTGCAGCCAGAAATAATGCTGCTGTTAAATCAGTAGAGTAGATGGAAAGCGCTATTGGGCTATTGTACTATTGTGCTATTGTCTTATAGCAGAGATGCGTAGCATATAAAAGCTAGCAGATTAGAGCTTTGCGTCGCTCTTAGGAGAGTAACGAAGTTAAACAGGCAGATTGAGAGAACTCTGATCAGAGCTATTTGTGATGATTTTGACTTTCCCCTAAACTGTTTCTATACCAGCCAAACCCTCTCTGAAACCAGTGAAAGACTATATTCTACTGCAAGTACTGTTGGAGCACTAGAAACACCATCAAGCCAGCTTTGGCACATCAGTTGCAGAGATCTGAGAACTAATAGATGTCAATGATTTCACACCTCAAAACCTTTCATATGAATGACTTCCACTCTAATCAAACTGCTCAGTTCACATTGTTCCTGCTTACTGGTTCAGTAAGTGACAAAAAATAAGGGTTTCCTCACTAGCTGGTAACCGACCTAAAGCCCTGACTCAAGTGGGTCTTGACTTGGGAAGGATTGGTTTTGAGTGGTGTGTATTCTGTGCCCCCTGACTCCATGGTATACCCTATTGACCCTATAGTGTCAGGTTATTAGGGGGAGGGGGGACGGTCATTGAGGGAATGATGCCATGCAG